>NC_083340.1:33772822-34072822 GCF_019175385.1 Lycium barbarum
CGGCGGTGGTAGGGGTGAGTGCGGCGTGGTGGGGTGAAGAGAGACGAAGGAGAGGAGAGAAAGAGGAAAGAGAAAGGGGCGGGTGAGGGTGAAAATGAAGGAAATGTTAGGGTTAAGTTGAATTAAAATGGCTGGTAAATTAAAATGTGGACTGGTTTTGTGAATTGATCCGAAAATAGTATGAGTTGGTTGGGCTACTACATTTTAAATAAAAGACCTATTTAAATAACTTGTGTTAAAATATTACTCGATATAAAATACGCAATTATTAGTACTCAGATAATAAAAAATGACGTTGTAATAGCCGTGCAATAATATTTCGAAAATCCACAGTAAATAAAATTATTATTTAATTAGGCGAAGATAAATGCGATGTGAGTGCGTAAACCGGTAAAATGTGCTAAAATGATAACATAATAATAATAGTAAATAATAATAATAATAATAATCATAATAGTAACTGTAATAGAATAATAAAACGTGAGTATTAATAAGAGGCTAATAATTATAGTAAAATATAAATATATATTTTTTAATTTTCCAAAATATTAGAAGCGTAAATAGGTATTTCGGAGGAGAGGCGGGACAAAATTGGGTGTCAACAACTTGTCCCTCTTTGCCCGGTAATGATGAAAAGAGTTGTCGGGCAAAGACGTTGACTCAGTAGCCTATTTGTCCCGGCTAAAGGAAACTTGAGAGGATTATGATCGGACTCCGGTCTATGAGTTGCCTACATATCTCGGGCTGCACGAGAATCAGGTCGAGTGTAGTTCTGGAACAATTACGACACCTGAACCCGATTAGCGCGAATCTTGCAAAATATTGTCCCAGTGTTGAATCATGATAACACTGGGTATTATGATAGAAACTTGAGAATTCAATTGTTGGAATGCAAAAGAGTACTTGTGATTAGAGACGAGTGTTCGAGGTAGATCCTTGACCCGTGTGGGGAAGTCTGATTATCCTTCCCGACAAATTGCCCCAGTTCGCTGCCGAAGAAATAGTTCCACGAGTTGATGTGTGATGCCAATTTCGATATTGTCAAAAGCCACCAGCGAAAAACAATTGTTAGCAACAAAGAAATATATGTGTAAATAGGACAGGGTTGGAGAAGTTTACACTTGTAACCCCTGTTTCGAAAGTTGAATCCACAACATACCCGCATTCGGAGGTGGGTGCCTAAACTGAAATATAAAATACCCGCATTCAGAGGTGGGTGCCTGAACTGAAATATAAGATACCCGCATTCGGAGGTGGGTGCCTGAACTGAAATATAAGATACCCGCATTCGGAGGTGGGTGCCTGAACTGAAATATAAGATACCCGCATTCGGAGGTGGGTGCCTGGACTGAAATATAAGATACCAGCATTCGGAGGTGGGCGCCTGAACTGAAATATAAAATACCCGCATTCGGAGGTGGGTGCCTGGACTGAAATATAAGATACCCGCATTCGGAGGTGGACGCCTGAACTGAAATATAAAATACCCGCATTCGGAGGTGGGTGCCTGAACTGAAATATAAAATACCCGCATTCGGAGGTGGGTGCCTGAACTGAAATATAAAATACCCGCATTCGGAGATGGGTGCCTGAACTGATATATAAAATACCCGCATTCGGAGGTGGGTGCATGAACTGAAATATAAAATACCCGCATTCGGGGGTGGGCGCCTGAACTGAAATATAAAATACCCGCATTCGGAGGTGGGCGCCTGAACTGAAATATAAAATACCCGCATTCGGAGGTGGGCGCCTGAACTGAAATATAAAATACCCGCATTCGGAGGTGGGCGCCTGAACTGAAATATAAAATACCCGCATTCGGAGGTGGGTGCCTGAACTGAAATATAAAATACCCGCATTCGGAGGTGGGTGCCTGAACTGAAATATAAAATACCCGCATTCGGAGGTGGGTGCCTGAACTGAAATATAAAATACCCGCATTCGGAGGTGGGCGCCTGAACTGAAATATAAATCCACGTCCACTTCCACGGTACAAAAATGTAAATCCACATCCACTTCCACAGTGCAGAAAAATAAATCCACGTCCACTTCCACAGTTCAAAAATATAAATCCACGTCCGCATTTCACGGTACAAAAAATGTAAATCCACATCCACTTCCACAGTGCAGAAAAATAAATCCACGTCCACTTCCATAGTGAAAAAATATAAATCCACGTCCGCATTTCACGGTACAAAAATGTAAATCCACATCCACTTCCACAGTGCAGAAAAATAAATCCACGTCCGCATTTCACGGTACAAAAAATGTAAATCCACATCCACTTCCACAGTGCAGGAAAATAAATCCACGTCCACTTCCACAGTGCAAAAATATAAATCCACGTCCACTTTCACTGTACAAAAAATATAAATCCACATCCACTTCCACTGTACAAAAATGTAAATCCGCGTCCACTTTCGTGGTGCAAAAATATAAATCCACGTCCACTTTCACTGTACAAAAATATAAATCCACATCCACTTCCACTGTACAAAAAATAAATCCACCTTCACTTTCACAAACTTTAAAAATAAATCCACTTCCACGTCCACAATGTTCATATGAATCCACATTCTTTCCCACGATATAAATCTACTTCTACTTCCACGTCCACATCCACAATGTAAATCCACGTCCACTAAAAAAAATAGTATTGTAGAAAGGTATCCACATTTATATCCACATCTTAATCCGTGTCCCGTTTGTGAGGGAAGTTAAATCCATAATTATCCCCACAATTTAATATACGACGCAAGATTTCAATCTCGTTATCTTATTAAAATACCACATTCTAAAAGAACTTGTTAGCGACTTGAAATAAATAAAAATGTACAAAGTGATGACAAAGTTGAGGAATTCAAACCAATAACAGGTGTCCAATGTCAGTATCCACTTTGAAGAAGGTTAAATCCACGATTATGTGCACTTGATCCATCGAGAAATGCCACGAGAGCCCTTGGTTGAGAAGATAAATTCATGTCCACTGTTGCGATCAAAATTTCTTGACGAGTGGAATGACGTCCACCGTTCAGCACAAGCTACCTTTGCATCCACGTTGAAGAATATTTGCCCTTTTGAAGAAATCTAACTCTTTGATCACGTCCATAATTAAAATTTTAAGAGGAGCCAAATATGAACCATATTCATGTTAATTAAACCCGTCTCATTAAAGAAAAATTGTGAGTTTAAAAGAAAATTGATTGACTTGTGCATGTCGGGGAACTTGGCCCTTGAATTGATTCTTGTCTCGGTCGCATCCACGTTCTTCGATGCCTCATTCCATATTTTGCCTTGCCGGGGAGTTTCAGTTATAAAAAGTGTATTTTGAAAATAAAAGCAATGAGATTTGAATGACTTTGAAAGGAAATACTTAGTGGCTCTAATCTGTAAAATGATTAGGAAGACTCGATTTCTTTTTGAATTTATTCGCATTTTAGAAATATGGATGGACTTTTATTTAAAATGGTTAAACATTTAAGACCACTTTTATGCTACTTCTAAAAATTTGTCCCAGTTTCAGTCCTGAAGACACTTGGTTCTAAACGATTGAAAAGTGAGAACTTATAATGAAAGTTTTTTGGAAGCGATTTGACCGATTTCAAAATTTTGTCCCAGTTTCAAGATACTAAGACACATGAATTTAAGCAGTGGGAAGATCAAAATCTTATATAAAAATCCTTACGTATCTTATAGGAACTACAATGGTTTGGACAAACCGAAGATATTGAAAAATTAAAAACTAGAAGGGTCGAACCCGATGTGGGTTGCCTACGTATCCAAAAGGAAATCAAGCCACACGTAGTTCCACCAATAAAACAAAGATAATGAAATATTTTGAAAATAGTGGCCGAACCCGATGTGGGCTGCCTACGTATCCAAAAGGAAGTCAGGCCATACGTAGTTCCAACGAACTTGTTGGGGGGAAAAGGATTTATTGCTAGAGTTTTAAAATGGAATACCCGCATTAGAAGGTGGGCGCCTGATTCAGAATGATCTGGTCGAGAAAAGGTAAAATAGCTTGCTTGGTTTGAGAATCTGACATAGGCAAAGTCTGACGAAACCCATGAGATGGAGTCATATGTGGCGGATTTTGAGAAAATGACTGATTTTGAAGTACGATACGACTCAGTTCTGCAACTCGTTGCGCCAAACGAGCAATGATCTCCAAATGTGTTTCTGGTTCATTAGAAGAGGCGGGGTTACTTGTGATTGGTAAACTAAGAGATGGCTCAGATGAAGTGATTGTATTGATCAAAATTTGCTCCATTTTAGAACGAGTCTTTTTGGTTAACCAGATGATTAGTGATGAGCCAGAGTCTAATTTATTGGCTTTAGACTGTGTGAAATATGAATGCTCCGCCAGTTCCCCTTTAGCACAAGTCAACCTTTTTGTTTTGAAAATGAGTTTAAAATAAAAAAGATAAAAGAAAGAAAGAAAAAAAAAAAGAAAAAGAAAAAAAAATGAGTTAGTATACGATAATGACATATTATTGCACATAAACACATTATTGCACATAATACATCGTGTTCTATAATGCAAGGGACCTCTTTATGCCAGAGGTAGGCCTAACTAATATTTGAAAGACAAAACATGTCTTTTATGTATCATTCCACAACTCCTCCTAAAAGTAATTTACAAGAATAATAAAAATTATTACATGCCAATCAATAATACATCTCAAAATCAACCTAAGATATCTAATATTTCCACTCCACTAATTTCCTTTGGTTGTCTTCAATCTCCGACATTAATTTTGGATGCTCCATGACAACCTGCAACAAAAGGTCAATTTTCTTGAAATATTTATCTATAGAGTACTAGGTCCACATATTCCACACGTTTGTCCTTCAAATAATGCACATAAATAGTGAAAGCGTCACTTAGAGTCATAGACTCATTTGGACATTTGATAAGGTTGACTAATGGACTTAATACACCAAGGGTATTAAGCTTCCTAGGTTTAAAATGATGCATGTCCTTACAAGGTTTTGGTTTCGCTCTACCCTAGGTAGACTAAGAGTGGGTTTACTAGACACAAGGTTCCCAAGCGGACTGCTCGAGTGAGAAGGCTACGCGGTCCCCGTTACTCGGGCACCCCGCGCATACGCCAACTCTCCTAAAATTTGGATTCTACGAAGAAATTTGCGGGTGCGCAAAACACACCTCGCGTGTACGTGTGATAGTGTGAGTTTTCCAGAAAATGGAGGAGATATGAACGGAATGCCAATTTAAGGAAAGCAGTAATATACATATTACATAAAACAATGCACATAAGGAATGGAATACAAACACTTAAAAGCATATAAAGCAACAATATAGGCAAAATAAAGCAAAACAAACAAAATATCCCACAAATTATTTATTAACCTAAGTTGTTATGGTTAGAGCCTAAAATCCCCAGCGGAGTCGCCAAGCTGTCACACCCCGTTTTAACCGGAGTCAAAATTAGGAGTATGACGTATTGGAGATTCCAATTTGTTTTATTTAAGGAGTCGCCACCTAATTAATTTAACGGTGAATTAGGACACCTAAATACTAACTAAGGTAAAGTTGAAACTAAACCTTCGTCAATAGTCTGCTTAACCAGTGTGATTTTAGGTAAGGGCTCTATATTATCCTAAAGGGAAGGGGTTAGGCATCCTTTAGAATCCGTTAACTTACGATTATCCGACCAAACTTAGGTTAATTAATTGAGAGTAAATAAAATGCTTAAAATTTAGAAAATGATTTTTAGATATTGCTAAAGTTTTAAAAGAAAATAATGTTAGTTAAAATAAGATTTACAGAAAATATAATAATCTGTATAACAGAGACTTTGAATGCCATTTTTAAAAAAATACGATTTATGAATGTTGTTAAGGTTTTAGACGAAAGTATAATAGTGTTGTTTAAAATAATACTCGTAGAAAAACATAATAACGTGTGTAAAAGAAGGTTCTAAAAATTTAATTGGGACTTGAAAATATTGATGAAGCCTTAAATAAAAGATAATATTTAATAATATTTATAGGAAATGTGATAATTTGCATGAAATAAAACTTAAGCATTGTTAAGAAAAAAATGTCATTTGAAGAAGACTTATAAATGTGGCTAAACTTTAAAACAAAATGCTGTTTAATATAAGATTTGTATAAAATATGATAATTTGCCCATAAATAATAGCTTTTGAGAAAAGATTTAGTAATTTTGAACTTTGAATAAATTATATTATATGAATGTAGCAATGTAGAAAATCTAGGCTTATAAATAGGATTCAAAAGGAAGTGAGTTTTCTTTCTCCTTTTTTTATTATTTCTTATTAATTATGCTTAGCTAAAAATATGCATGATTGATTCAAAACTTGAAGAGTTACTTATAAAATATACTTTTACTTGCGTATTAGTGACGTTTTGAAACGTTTATGATAAAAATATGATTCCCTTTACTTAAAATATATAGTCATGTCATTTTGCAAACCAATTATTCCAAATAAAATAAAACATGAAAAGAAGAGAATAACTTATGGAATTATTAACTTATGGAATTAATTGTTAATCTTCCTTAAACTAATCTACCCATTACTAAAGCTAAACCTATTAATTCATTCGGATTTATCTAAACTAAGAAAACAAAGCAAACAAAGAGTTAGTTGCATAATACAAATTTAATGCGCAAAATGAATAGAGGAGTAGATAATTTAAATGGGCTCAGCCCATTTTTAAAAAAAAAGAGCGGCTGCAATCGGGGCTGCTGTTGTTGAAATGGGCTCAACCCATTTGTTAAAAGACTGCTACGGATCTGCCTGCTATTGGGCCTTGGCCCAGGATTTTTATGCTTTTTATTTTGGCTGCGGATGGGACTGATGAGGGATGACCCGAGAAGATTGCGTTGGGCTTTTGGCCCAACACCGAATGCGGAAGAAGAACGAGTCCCTCAGACTCGTATGCGATGGTCATGCATAAAAAATAAAAGGAAAAGGATTAGTATGACTCTTGAATAATTAATAATGCAAATTCATAACTCAAAGAAAGAACTTCAAGTACCACCACGTCAAATGCAAATGCCAGCCAGAAACATTTATAAATTGAACTAGGCATCAGCCTCACTGACAGTAAAGAATATGCCAAAAAAATGACTACAAAGACTAGAACATCCAGCAAGTTACAGGGCAGACAAAGCATATAGGAAACATATCATGGATGCAGGAGTTTACAGAACCCATGAAAGGATACAACTCTCGACAAAAATTAGACCCAAATGTGAAGCCAAATTATATCCTCCAACCCACCAACGAATCGACACAACTTTAAAACTTTCGTACAAATCCATATCAAATTGAACATAACATGTTTCACATCAAATCACCTTCGCATCTCTATGGGCATGCTTAGATCAAAACATAAATAAGAAAAGGGATGATTATGTCTCAACTTAACCAGTCCATATTTTCCCAAGTAAGGCTAGCACTTTGGGTTGCGAATATCCCAAGTAAAGAAGAGTATTGAGAAGGGAATTAAATCGTTATGACTATTACCATCTGGTTTCCCAAAAAAAAAAATCAGATATATAGAAAGGAAATACTGCATTGGTTAAACTAAAAAAAAACATAGTGATTGACTCAAAGTTGAACCTTACCAATTTGATAGACTCGAACTTTATCATGTTGACGAAATTACAAATTCCTGGGGTCAGTTGAGGTAAACACAAGAACTAGACAGAACCAAATAAAGGAAGCATACTTATGGCTTTATAATATGGAGAAGGTAAATCCAAATTTCAAGCTAAACAGGAGCGCAAAGCATTCTGGTTCTAAAATGCTGAATCTCACTGCTCTATCAGCCCAGAAATCTAAAAGAAAATCATCTCCCATATAAAGGATGAGAACTTTGAACAACTAAGAAACAGGATCTGCATGAATACCAATGGGTAATTATCTAATCTAAAAGGTAATTTTGCTAGCATGAATGTCATTCAAGAGCAAAGGATCAACATACTTAGCACAACCTTCCTTAAAATAACAAGCTGAACTACCACTTAAGCCAATAGCAATGACTAAATCAGAGATGGTGAAAGAGAAATATAGTTCGTACGGAACAGATACATGAGATTCCAAACTTATGCATATCTACCAACTGATCATGCATACCAATGCCAACTAATACTAGCATCAAATAACCTAACTGAATCGCACAATAATCAGCAAACGACATTTAACAATATCATATCAAATTGGACCTAAAGCATACACATTCAGACTAATCATCGAAACAAGCATATGGCAAAGATTAACACTAACTTGGGTATCTAACCCAACATACGAGCAGGTTTGATGCTTAAATCTTAAATCAATTACCAATCAGACAACACGATTAATACACTAAACGCACATGAAGTTAACTGAGTAGAATTAAACTGAGATTAACTAATTTGCATAAAATAACTCATATAAACATCAAACCATAAAATGAATTTCAAAGAAGAAAGGAAATTGCTGATTTTATCTTCCATTGGTTAGCGTATCCTACTTACTAAGAGATTGCCTAGACTCATTTTAAGAGAAACATATCGATCATTATGAACAACCTTTAATACCAGAATCTTTCCAAATATATTACAGGAGCAGATCTATTTTTTAGGGTTCTGAAGTCAACGACACACATAATTAATGGGCAAGTTATCCTATGCCTCGAACACATAGTTATCCTACTGATTCACACTTCTTTGATTAAGTCATATCCAACCATATTCAAACAAACTAAACACAAACTTGAAAATAAGCAACATAAGCAGTCATGGACAAGTTTAAATTGAACCAAACCATGCCAAAAGTGAGAAATTATTTAGACACACGACAGCAAATCTTAAAGCAAGGATGAAGTGAAATTGAAAACAACACAATATTAATCTGATGATAGAGTCTAACAGTGAACTAAACATGTTGGAAGGCAGGTTAATATCAAAATGCTAGCAATCTAGGCATGATACATGGCTAGGTGCAACTAATCTGATCTAAAATATACTAATCTAATAAATTAACATGCCAAACTGACAACATGATTTAAATAGTTGCACATGCTATATTGGGTTTAATATTTATTAACAACAAGATTTAAACCAAGAACTTGCTAAACAGAAATTGAAGTAGGCACAACATCGATCTGGGAAATACAAACAGGACCAACAATAATCCATAGATGAAATGGTTCCCCGGAATTCTTCTTGATTCAAAAAAATAAGATTTCTGATATTAAAAAAAAAGGGTACTGGACTACTGGTTTTTGTTGAAATATGTTGAACAAGATCTTTACTTTTAAGAGATGTATACATTTATTTATTCACCCTAACTTCAGTTCTGTTTCAATGTTCAAGACAAATAAATGTCTTAGGAGGAAAACATGTCATTTCAGCACTTTAACCATATGTCCACTTCCCAATCCTTTTCGAAGTTGAACACTCAAATTTTAAAATACTTAATTCGTGATTCAAGCCAGGGAAGGACCAACATCAGCAGTTATAGCTAAACCACATATAGCCAGGTGCATGTTCTTAATCCTAGAGCAACATATATTGATTAATACTAACCAAATAATCACCTAAACTAACAAATACATGAAAAACAAACTATCAATCCTAAACAAACTAACACAACAAGGACAAAATATCAACCCCAACTAGCAAATACAGGACAAAGAACTGCAGATGGACACAAAACATATCTTAAATTAACACAGAAGCATACCCAATTGAACGTAAAACCGAATCCAGCATATAAATACATAAACAACTCTTAAATTGCTAAAAACAGAAATTAATTAAGTAAAGAAGAGTTGTTCACATACTTAAGCAAACTAAATTGAATTACCATAAATAGACATGCTTAACCACACGAGCAGACTAATACAGAAACATATAAACATGCTTATCTAAATCAACGCTAACACATGATTAATCCCAGGACATACAGGCAAACAGAGACGAACTTAAAGCAGCTGGTGAATCCAAACTTGCATGTAAAGCTGCTACAATCCCAAAACAGAACTAAACATAACTAAACATGTCTAATACAACTAAGATAACTACGAACAAAATCTGAAATACGACTAAGCAAAACAGATCACATAAACAGTTTCAAACGTTTCAACAGATACTAAAAATAATTTAAGGGAAGGAAATTTACCTTCTTCGGGTGCAGCGAAGCGAGGCGAAGGTTTCGATCTAACCTCAAACACTTCAAATATACTTCGAAATACTAAAATCCCGAATTTTATACACTTCGAATCTAGACAGATGCTAAGGACAAAACAGAACAAAATGATGTGGATTTTGACTTGATATCGAACAATACAGCGAAAAAGAATTAATATTATCTATGGGGATTTCTGCGATTTTTCGAATTTGAAACCTAATTTCTAGGGGATTTCTACGGCTAAAGGAAAACGGGTTCTTGGAGGAATTTTATGAATCGAACAAAGATCCTCTGTTCTTGAGGGATTTCACCCATCCAAAAGTCCTCCCCCTACTGACTTGAAAAAATGAATATTTATAGGGGATTGTTAGGGGTTTTCGTGTGAAGAAGAGAGAGAGGAGCGTGGGACAAGACGAAGTGGGGAACAGAGGGAAGTGGGAGCGGGGTGTAGGCGGCGGTGGTGGGGACGAGGGAGATGATGATGAAGAAAGGGAGTGGGGGAAAGGGAACGGCGTAGTGGGGAAAAGGGAAGAGGAGCGGCGGTGGTGGGGGTGAGTGCGGCGTGTGAAGAGAAAGGGAGAAAAAGAGGGATTAGGGTAAAGGGAGGAAGAGAGAGTGAAGGGAAAGAGAAAGGAGGAAAAAAAAATGACGGGGCGGCTGAGGTTTTTTTTTTTTAGGTTAGAAATGATTGGGCCGAACCGGGTCGGGTAAATAGTGGGCTGGATCGGGTATGAATTAATTGGGCTGGCATTTGAAATGTTGATTAATTATTTGGGTTGAATTGGTTAAAAATGTGGGCTGATTTGAAAATTGGGTTGGTAAATTAAATGTGGACTGTTTTGTTTTGTGGATTGGTCCGAAAAATAGTATGAGTTGATTGGGCTACTATATTTAAATAAAATACCTGTTTAAATAACTTGTGTTAAAATATTACTCGATATAAAATACGCAATTATTAGTACTCAGATAATAAAAAATGACGTTGTAATAGCCGTGCAATAATATTTCGAAAATCCACAGTAAATAAAATTATTATTTAATTAGGCGAAGATAAATGCGATGTGAGTGCGTAAACCGGTAAAATGTGCTAAAATGATAACATAATAATAATAATAAATAATAATAATAATAATAGTAACTGTAATAGAATAATAAAACGCGAGTATTAATAAGAGGCTAATAATTATAGTAAAATATAATATATATATTTTTTAATTTTCCCAAAATATTAGAAGCGTAAATAAGTATTTCGGAGGAGAGGCGGGACAAAATTGGGTGTCAACACTCCTCTACCATATAAAGAGGGGGTTCCCATACATTGTGGGGGGGTTGGCAATAGAAAGAGGGAAAGAATTCATATCAAAAAACAATAAGAATCATTTGAAACCATTCCCATTTGTTCCTAAGTTCATCTTTATTATTCATCGTGTAAGTACTCAACAGAGGGTATCGACCTCGGTTTCTATACCCGAGGCCCGACATAATTAATATTTGGTCAGATCTGCTTCTTTATTTACTTATTGGTTTATCTCGCAATTTAATCTCGAATTGAATTTAGCCACATATCTTTGGCATCACGCATAAATTTAATTGTTCTCCATTTTGAGGTTAAACAGTTTGGCGCCCACCGTGGGGCCAGAGATAGTAGTGGCGGTTCAATACAACATTCTGGTTACGCTTGATATTTTACACTCGTTCTTTAAGATTTGATTTCAGGTATACTAGAAATGTCGGATTCCCATTCCGTCAACTTCTAAGTGGAACCAAGCCATCACGAGCATAACGATGGGGGCATACCGAATAACAACGTGCCCCCCGTTAATCCTGTTCAAGCCGGATCATCGGTGGGCAACGTACTGACCGGCGAGAATAACGGAGCCATGTTGCAACAGCTCCAAAACCAGTTAGACATGGCTATGGCTCAGTTACAGGCCCAGCAAGAGATCATAGCGCTATTGCAAAATCGAAATCAAGCACCCGATGTTTCTCCATCGGAACAGACCGAGGAAACGGAAGAAAGGCGCGTTACTCAGAATAATGAGAACCATCTCGGGCATAGTGTCGAGCTGGTAAGGATGATCGAAGAATTGACGAAACGAGTCGAATCCGGTGAAAAAAAGATAGAGGCGAATGATAAGAAGGTGGAGAACTATAACTCGAGGGTCAATCAGATTCTGGGGGCCCCACCGGTGTTGAAGGGACTGGATTCGAAAAAATTCGTTCAAATGTCATTTCCGCCGAGTGCGGCGCCGATGAAAATCCCAAAGATATTTCGCATGCCCGATATCCCGAAGTATAATAGGACAACGGACCCAAATGAACATGTGACTGCATATACATGTGCTATTAAGGGCAATGATCTCGCCGATGACGAAAGAGAGTCAGTGCTGCTTAAGAAGTTCGGGGAAACCCTGTCAAAAGGGGCAATGATTTGGTATCACAACTTGCCCGAGCATTCGATCGACTCATTTTCCATGCTCGCTGATGCTTTTATCAAGGCCCATGCTGGGGCTATCAAGGTCGAAACCTAAAAATTGGATTTGTTCAACGTCAAGTAGCGAGATGACGAGACCCTCCGCGAGTTTGTGGCCCGATTTCAAATGGAACGCATGGATTTACCACCGGTCACTGATGATTGGGCCGTCCAGGCTTTCACTCAAGGGCTCAACTCAAGAAACTCGATCACATCTGTGGAGCTAAAGAAAAATCTGATAGAGTATTTGGCAATCGCCTGGGCTAATATACATAACTGGTATCAATCGAAGATCAGGGTAAAAAATGATAAGATTCTGAGGGCCGCCTCAGTATCATGGCATTCCAGTAAAGGGAATGATCGACCAAGGAGAACGACAGACCGAGATTCAAGACCATCATATGACAGGTATCAGCCTTACCCACCTGATCGAAGGGGGAATGGGCGCAACGACGAATCAAGTAAGAACGATAGGAGGAATGATCGAAGGAACAAGCAAGGCCCAAATAATCGTGGATTGATGAACAGAAATGTCGTCGATAGAACCTCGGGAAATAGAGAAACTCCAAGGTTATCTGAGTATAATTTCTGCGTAGATGTGGCGACTATAGCAGCGGCCGTTATCCGTAATAGAGAAACGAGACACCCAAGGCCAATCTAATCTGATCCAGAGAAGCGGGACAAAAGCCTTATTTGTAAATACCATCACACTCACGGCCATCGAACCGAAGATTGTAGGCAGCTGAGAGAGGAGGTTGCCCGTCTGTTTAATTTGGGACATCTTCGGGAATTTCTAAGTGAACGAGCAAAAAGAAAAGCGTATTCGGAGTTATGACCCTAACGGACCCATCTCGTTCAGCGACGAGGACATGGAGGGCATCGCTCAGCCTCATAACGACGCATTGGTAATATATGTGCTTGTTAATAAATTTAGAATTAAACGTGTGCTGATTGATCCAGGTAGCTCGGCTAACATCATTCGATGGAGAGTCATCGAGCAGCTGGGACTACTAGATCAGATCGTGCCGGCAATACGAGTCCTCGATGGATTTAACATGGCCTGCGAAACAACGAAGGGTGAGATCACCTTGCCAATCAACATGGTCGGAACTACGCAGCAAACTAAATTTTATGTAATAGAGGGAGACATGGGATACAACGCATTATTGGGAAGACCGTGGATCCACCTAATGAGAGCGGTACCCTCAACTATGCATCAGGCGTTGAAATTCCCGACCCAAGAGGGGATCAAAACCATTCATGGTGAACAACAGGCCGCAAAGGAAATGTTCGCGGTCGAAGAATCTGTCAAGACATCGGAACGGAGACGAAAATACCAAATAGAAATCACAGATTCCGATGTCCTCGGAAGATCGGAGCAGGAACACACCAGACGAAGAGTTAGAATTCGGAGTTCCGAGGACCTTCGTGGTGCCCGATGATTCAGATGCCACTAAGTCCACAGTCGAAGAACTCGAGCAAGTCATACTGTTCGTTCATCTACCAGAGAAGAAGGTATACCTGGGCACGAGGTTAACCCCCAAGCTCGGGAAAAAAATTATGGAATTTCTTAAAAATTACTCAGATTGCTTTGCTTGGTCCCATTTAGACATGACAGGTATCCCACCGGGACCGGCACAAACATCTCTAGGTGCGGTCGACATAAGTAAGTTGGGAACAGATTTTCCCGATCCATTGATCAAGGCTAGGAACTGCACCGAGAGTTCGGGAAAGTGCTCTATACACACGAGCAAATCAAAGGTTCAATGAAAGTACATGCATATGGTCATATCGTACCAAAGTGAAGTTACTTACGGTTTGGGTTCCATCTCTCGGGAAACGGCAACTTGTCAGTGGGAATCAGATCCGTTGTACTGATTCGGAAAAATCTGCCCTGCCATCCTCGGTCCCTATCTTCGTCCAGATCGGAGAAGGGTGCTTTTCCGGTTCGTTTTGAGAGTTTAATCATGCCCCCCCCCCCTGAAAACACGGGGACTATATAGCCGGAGTAGGTGGTGCACCGTGAATGGAATATTCACGTTTGTAGTGCAATAGCGGAGGAGCACGACGATCCTCCAAAATGATGGATGAATCTGACCGAGGGTAATGTCATACCGTTTGCAAAAATCCACTACCACTGGATCGAGCGTGCTAAATGTGAAAGGATAGGTATAAACGCTTAAATACCCTTCCACGCAGGTCGTTATAGCTTCACTCTGATCGGAAATAACGATCTCCTTACCCTTCCACTCTCAATCTGCCTTGACCTGCTCGAGTTTATTTTGGGTTATCGTGCACAAATAGGCCGATATTTTGACACCTCAGTCCCTTTATTGAGAGGGTTTCTCGACCTTGAAATCCCAGATGATCGAGCAGTCTTGAGGAATGAAGTCAGTCAGTACTGCTCCGATTTTGGAGCCGAGGAGGTCTCATCGGTTTTGGCCTTTGAAGATTTGCTCGTCATTTCGGAAGTATGAAGATAAGAAGGTTTGAATGAAGGTTTGAAGATTGGGTAGAAGACTGATAAGGAGATATGAAGATATGAAGATATGAAGGTATGAAGATATGAAGGTTTGAAGATATGAGGATCAACGTATCCAAAGCACACGAAAGTAAAACTCTCTTTGATAAAAGTCAGAAAGTGAAAAATGAAAGGGAAAACTTGCTTTTATAGAGTGGGGCCGAGATGGTTTGCCTTCCGTAACCGTCTTCAAAGCCAACAGGGTCTCGACACGTGACGATGTCAGACGGATGTGACCTTGATCTTATCTAACCATGGGAAGCGTACGCGAGAAGGAACCGGGACGACCACTCGATCAACAGATCGTACTTAAGCAGGTCAGCCTTCTGATGAGACCTAGGTCAGGCTCTTACACGAATACAAATATGATCAAGTAAAGCTTCTGTATCGGCCGCAAAAGATGTGGTCTCGAACCAATTACGGTCGAGTTTTAAAAATAAAATGTTCGAACATGGCAGCCGGTAGCAAAACATTCCTGAATTTTTGTGAATGATAGAACAATTGATTATTGATCGAATATTGCAAGGACATATACAAAGATTCATGTACAAACAACACATATGGAATGCTCAATCAAGTCCAATAAAAACCAATTCGCAAAGTCCCATTAAAGGTTGTTCCATTCCACAAAATTCCGACTATGTCGGATACATCAGTATAACAGGAAAAACGGGAGAAGCCCTACTCTACGGCTACTAATTGGAAAACGAAAGTAAAACAACAACACCCTTAACCGACCTAGCAAGTCGAAGGTTGAGATCTTTAGCCTATTCCACGAGATACGGCGATGACGCGTGATACCGATTAGATATCCCCATGACTTGCACCAGAGGCGGATGAACCGGGGATATTTGGCCCCGGTAGATCTTTTTCATCAAGCACTATTGTTGGCGGAGTTTCGCCAAAAGGCATTTCCCGATGGTTCTCCATGATATGACGGGTTCGAACCCGAGATCCAACCCCCGAATGCCTAACTGGGAAATTTCCAGTCTCTCTGCGCCCAGCTGCCTTCGGTGGTGCAGATGCTCTTCTTCCCCGAACAACATCCTCGGCTATCAGCTTTCCCTTAGAGGCCCTTCTCGTCTGAAGTCCTAAAAATCAAATACATTGGGTTGAGACATAATACAGGGAAATGAGGGTCGAAATGATCAAAGTAAGAAATTACCATGGTCTTTGCCTTTCCACCCTTCGGGTGCCATCCTTCTCCAAGAACAACCTACGCTACGAGAAGCTCGGAGAAGGACAATCACCATTCAAAAATAGCCATAACAAGCTCGGGTTCAACCGGATTTGGTGAAGGATTTCACACCTTAGGAAAATTAGCAGACGATGGACGGTGAAGTTGAGCTGTGCGTATCATCACAAACCGATGAAGCCACCCTTGGTCATAATCGTCTTCGGGGTCGATCATGCTTCGACTTCCCCTGGGAACTATATGAACAATTCCCCCTCGGATCACCCGAGGTATATATATGTGAAGAAAATAGTCAAGGGTGAAGGTGACTCTGGCCACATTAGCCAACTTCTCAATACAATACACAAGTCTCCAAACTTGTGAGGCGATCTGCCCGATACATATCTGATACCGATGACAGAAGTCCTCGATCACTCGATGAACAGGAAGAGTGAACCCTATGGCAAAAGGATACATGTACGACAACGAGTAACCGACAATGTGGTGATTTATTTTCACACCATCCCCAACAGGGCGGAAGTCAACATCTGCACCTAAGTTGCAATCTTCCTTGACTACGGTAATGGCGCCATCATCAATACAAGATCTAAAGTGCTCCACCGAATCGAAATGGTGAAGAATTTTACAGTCGTTCGTATAAATAAGACCCGACGAGAGAATACCAGCAACAAAAGATTCTAGCTCCCTATCAGAACCAGCGGCTCCCGTTGATGGCGTAAACGAAGGCTAATCTTCACCTTGAGTCAATAATGGGACGTGAGCCATATTCATGGAAGGTTTTTCTTAACAGTAAATAGTCATGCCCTGATGAAGGAAGATTGAAAATCCGAGGAGTTCTATGAGCTCAATTCGGGAATTATAGTAAGGGTTTTGAGGAGGAGCGAAGTGAGATTTGAAGAAGTGCAGATGCATGAAAAAGGAAGAATACACGGGCTTTATATAGAAAGAGAATCAAGAGGTCCTGTAGCGTATCAAGGACTCTGACACAAGGAGGTCTCCTAAAAGGATTTGGCGGCTGGGTAATGATGGCCTAGCATCGGGCAGAATAAGATTTTGACTGGAGGTCTTGTCCTAGGTAATTGGAGGCGGCTGTTCAACTTTATTTGGGTCCATTTCCCGCCGTCAATAATTTTACCTCGGGAAATGAGGGGACTATCTGTATACGGGTAAAACCGAGGATACGAACATGCTCGGTTTCCCGTTGTCATCGTTATGCTCGGGCACGATATGACCGGCTCATTGGGAACGAGGCTTCGAGCTCGATCAGGGATGAGGCGTTAAAGGAAGGGCGGTTAACCGCCATAAGGAGAAGACCGAAATATCTGCCCTCAACCGGATATTTCGGTGTCGATCTCGGAAACAGCTGTCACCAGATTTCTTTCCTTTATTCAGAATTGTACTAGGGTTGGAACTCCCCTACTATATAAAGAGGGGATTCCCATCCATTGTGGGGGGGTTGGCAACAAAAAGAGGGAAAGAATTCATATAAAAAAACAATAAGAATCATTTGAAACCATTCCCATTTGTTCCTAAGTTCATCTTTATTATTCATCGTGTAAGTACTCAACAGAGGGTATCGACATCGGTTTCTTTACCCGAGGCCCGACATAATTAATATTTGGTCAGATCTGCTTCTTTATTTACTTATTGGCTAATCTCGCAATTTAATCTCGAATTGAATTTAGCCACATATCTTTGGCATCACGCATAAATTTAATTGTTCTCCATTTTAAGGTTAAACAATAACTAAGCTTTAATCTAAACTAGATGGTATAATTATCCTTTGCTTTCATTCAAGCTTGTTCTCAGTTGAGTCTGCATTGATTCCAAAGGATTGTAGATCTTTTAAAACAGCTTCCCTCCATTAATTTAGATCTCTCTTCCTCTTATCACCTTCAATCATCATATTGTCACACGTACAAAACGGTGCATATAGAGGTACATGACTAAATCATCCAAGCAACCTTCTCTCATTTTATGTGCTATTCGCATCCGCTGTTAGACGTGATCATTTTTTATTTTGACCAACGTAAATTCATTTTAATATGTATATTTATACACCATTCACCTTGTAGATAAATTGGGCCTCTAAGGCTCAACATTATCGTCCATATGGTATTACCGGTTGCACAACTGTTTATAGACCACAACTTCTAAATTAAAAATTTGATATAGTAAAAAGAATATATGCATTTTAGCTAAAATTGACATAACTTCTAAGTTATAATAGCAACCAATCGTCCTGCATGATACAAATACATATTTATACAGACTATAGAGTATTTTCAATCATTTTCATGCTTTAGACCAGCGAATAAGCATACATAAAACCAATAACCAGGACAATTTAGAAAGACACCCAAACAGCAAACAATACAAGCTTCAAGCTAAGCCAAAAGGAAATGGAATTTCAACTCTGCAACAAAAATAAAATGCTACACACAGCTACAAGCTCTTTTGCGAAAAAGGGTTCTCCAAAAAATTGCTCATTGTCACCACCTCAGCTAAAAAAGCGCCTTTT
The DNA here is from genome assembly GCF_019175385.1 of Lycium barbarum. Classification (NCBI taxonomy): domain Eukaryota; kingdom Viridiplantae; phylum Streptophyta; class Magnoliopsida; order Solanales; family Solanaceae; genus Lycium; species Lycium barbarum. The sequence continues at coordinate 33,791,705 of NC_083340.1, forward strand.
TTTTCTTATAAATGTGGTGCCCGGACAACTTGAGCGCAGCTCGACTAATTCCACAAAATATACGTGCTACCTCCCACCAACAACATGTACCAACACTTTACTATGGTCTATGGTCTTTACATGCAATAATAGCTGTTAAAGACCTAGGCATGCCCAAGTTGATTTAAAAGAAAAGGACACTTCATTTTATTTATTATTATTATTATATGTTGCAACAGAAAAATTCAAACACACATAGACAACATCATCTCCATCAATTTCCCCAAGAACCCACAAAAGCCAAACCTTTAACAAAGCGTTTTAAAAAGAAAAAAAAAAGTACAAAATTTTGAAATAGGAAAAGCACCTCATTTTCTGTAAAACCAGAGAATGGTTGCCTCTGTCTGGGACGTAGGTCCATTTGAAACCAAACAACACAAAAAAGAAAAGATCAAAGGGTCATTCGCAGTTGAAATTGAGCGACACTCACTGGGTTTTGTTTTGGGCGCCTTCTCAGATACTCTTATTGTTCTTTGTGTGTGTGTTGAGTGTTTTTTTTTTTTTTTCCTTTTCTTTAGGGGTGTGTTTGGTTTTCCGCTTTTACGGGTTCAAAGTTCAAACAAGAAATAAGATGGTGAAAACAACATTTCAGAAACTTCCGAACTATTTTTGGGAACCTTCAGATAAATTGCACCTAACTCCCTTAATATTTTCTGTTTATAAAATAATACCCCTTCATCTTTTGAACTTGATAATAAATCAACGCTTCCATTGCATATATTTAACTCTTAATTAATATGAATTACAACATGTATTTTCTGTGTAATTAAATAATTAAGCAATAAAATTATATAAATCTCCTTTGTTCTCATTTTGATTTTTTCTTTTTATTCTCAATCTCAAAGCCTCGCTTTTTTGGTAGAGCTTCAAATTATCTTGATGCATTTTGTTATTTATATTATTGCTAATATTAAAATTTTCTTTAATTATTCAATACTGAGTAAAAAAAATATTTTTATTTTCATGTTATTTGTACTTATTAAAAGATCTAATGGTCTTTAAAATATTTTTAAAATGTCAGACTTTCAATTATGATAAACAACAACAGCAATGTACCCAATGACTTTCAATTGTGATGTCTTTCTTTATTTTTCAATTGCTTAGAAGGAAATATGAAACACACTAGTTACCCCCCTCAATTTATCTTGTTTATTCAAATACACACCTTAATTTTGCAGAAGCCTATGATTTTTGGACTTGTTTAAAATAAAACAATTATCACCCCATGAAATCAGGACCGATTTCAGTTGGACAGTGAAACTCATGCACTGCACATGTTTATCCATGTCATATTTTTTTTAAATGTGTTTTTTTGCTTTTTTTTTTTTCACTGCCCACTGAACAACCACCAAAAACAAAATCTCTAAGGGTGTATTCGGTACGGAGGAAAATGTGCTTTTAGAAAATAAATGTATTTCAACTAATTTTCTCGTGTTCGGTTGAATAGTGAAAAATAAGTGAATTTCTTACTTATTTTCTCATGTTCGGTTGGTTGGTAGAAAATATTTTTCGAAAAATACCACCCATGCCCCACCAATCCCACCACCTCATACCACACCAACCCCCACACCCCATACCACACCAACCTCCATACCCACCCCACCACCCACCTACCTACCCTGCAACCACTTCATTTTCACCCACCCTAAATCTATCCCGCACCACCGCTCTATCCAACCCTCCCACCCACCAACCCCTCCCAAATTTTCTATTTCATATATTTTATTTAACTTTTCTAAAAAATAAAAATAAAATCTTATCCACCCCAACACAACCCACCCTCACCCCAACTACGACCCACCACCCACCCCACACCAAATTTAACCACGCAAACTTTTCATTTTTATAAATTTTTTATAAAGGTAAAATTCAATATGAAGTAGAAAATTCGGGAGGGGGTAAGGGGTGGGTCGCTGGGTGGGTGTAGAAAACAAAAAAAGAATTTTTTTTCAAAACTTTTTTGAAATAATTTTTTGTTTTTTGTTTTTTGGGAGGGAGTAGTAGAAAACCCAAATTTTAAAAAATAACTTTTCAAAACTTTTTATTTTAAAAGAATTTTTTTTTTGGAGGGGGTGCTGGGGGGGGGGGGGGGGGATGTCATAGAAAACCAAAATAAAAAATAAATTCCAAAACTTTTTTAAATAAACTTTCCAAAAAAAATTCTTTTAAAAAATGAATTAATTTTTTTTGGGGTGGGGGTGGGGGGGGGGGGGGGGGAGGAGGGGCAATCCCATGGGAGGGCGGAGGGATGGGTGGTGTAGAAAATCCAAAAAAAAAATTAGGGTTGGGGGGATGGTGGGTGGGGGAGGGTGCGTGGGGTTGTGGGAGTTGTTGGGGTTTGGTGGTTGGGAGTTGGGTTCCATGGTTGTAGGGTGGTTAGTGAAATGTCAATTGTTGACTTGTTTTCTCTACTTTGATTAGAGAAGTCATTTTCCTTACTTTTGAGGAACTTGTTTTCCCAAAAAAAAAATGTTTTCCGAAAATTTTGACCAAACAAACATGAGAAAATTGAAAAATATTTTCCTACATACTCAACACACCCTAAATCAAAACTATTACCAGGACATCAACTAAGAAATCAAAGCTTGTCCCTAATATTGAGGAGAACCTCGAAAACATTTGTCTCATTTCTCCTTTGCTTATATTTAAAACCAACTTAACAATACCCTCTTGTCCTACTTTACGAATAAAAGGTCAAGAAAAACGCTTAAAAGTAAAATATAGTGAATACTATGACAAGTATATTAGACTCAGTAGGAAAAAAATCTAGTTTTGTGATTGAAGTAAATTTCTAGACAAAGTTTAAAAGGCGACATTTAAAAAGGCCTATCGAATAATGGTAGTGGCCTAATTCTTTTATAGCTCAAATTAAGAACTTTTATAATTTGGATATTGTTTTTTATGATTCAAATAAAGAATTTTTAGTGAGATAAAAGAGTTACGTTTCTGGTTAGTGAGATATCATAGATAGGTCATCCTCACTCTGGCTCATTATCCAAATGTTGGTTTAATTTCTTGCAAAACTTTTTAGCAAATGATCGATTTTAGGAAAAACAAGGTCAGGGTCAATGAAATATTTAAGGATAATGATGTTGGAATTGTCCGCACACTTAGTTGTTCTCCACATTTCTTATCTTATTTTTTGGGCTAAAAATTCTATTACTCATAAGTCCTCAGTGTATAAAGATAGATGGTTAAGGAAAAGTTTTGTACCTAACTAAGAAGGAAATCAATCTGAACAATCAACCACTTTATTCTAATATGTCTCAAGTCTATCGCCAAAAAGCTGTCAGCATAGTGCAAGAGAGCTCACATTTTTGTGCTTACTCTTTACTTCTTTTTTTTAATTTTTAATTCCGATTCACTCCAGGCTATGATCTGGACCTTTTGCAGTTTGTGATCGATTGTTAAGATTTTCTATAAAATAATTCTTTCTTTTAATATATCTCTTCTTGTTTCTCAATCTTCGAAGTTCTTTGCAGCGATTCTTCACCAGCTCCCTCTTCTATCTTATATGTATTCGTCATAAACTTGTCTTATTGTTTTCTTCAATTGTCTTGCTTTGAAGAATTTGCTTCTCAGTGAAATTTCAATCATAAGTAAGTTTACATTGTGATCTAGGTTTCATTTACGATCGAGAAGTTGTGATTGAAAGAATAGAGAAAATTTGGTAGATGAAGTTTAAAAAAATGGAGTCGTGAAGCTTGATCGGTCAAAAATAGAAATCAATGCTACTCATATTTCAGTCAAGGGTGTATTTTTACTTCTTCTCACACGTTTCATAAAGAGTGAAATTATTCTTTAATCATGTCAGCAAAAAACGATGAAATGCATAGAATATTAGTCTATTACCAAATATAATTTTTAGAATCCCCACAATATTTAGGCATATAGTTGGAAAATAGGACTAGATAAGGAGGATAATGATGTATTCCAGGTACTAGAATATTAGTCTATTACCAAATACAATTTGTAGAAATACATAACGGTCAAACAATAATGCTTATAACGGTCAAACAATAATGCTTAGGATGCTTAATCTAAGAAAGAAACTAACCCTAATACCACATGTAAGGATTTTCAATTCTAGCTAGACTGTGATTTTGATTCATGAACAATCTAACATAATAATCCTATTGACAATTTCATATTCATTAGAACATAATGTTTTACACGTAAACCTACAATATTAGTAATTCAGTCAAGAAAACATATTCGAAGTAGCCATTACGTTCTTTTTGACTTGAATTGAGCGAAATCACTTGATTTTGTATTCATGAGAAAATCAGTTTTTCTTTTCTATCTCTTGACCTTTGTAAATTCTTTTAACAATACGGTAGACGAAGTATGTCATTCTATTTTAATAAGCAGAGAGAGAAGATCGATGATTTAAGACATAATTCCGCTTTTAATCAAAGTGGGTTAGCGGAGAGTTTTCATCAATTATAATTTTCCTTAACAACCAATAAGGATGTAGTACTTACTTTTTTCTTTTTAATTAATTTATTATGTGTTGCACCTAGTTTTTGCCCTCCATAAATTTTATTTAATTAGTCGGACTTCTTCAATCACCAACAGAGTAGAATTTGTGCTTTTCAAAGTCAAATGGATATTACAAAATTATTTCGGTGGCATTTTGCTATTTCATTCGGCAAAATGTCATCAAGTATATCATTGTATATAATTTACATATTTTCCACGTAAATTATGACTTTTAAACATATTTATTAGATTCAAAGTCAAGATAGTGTAAACAATTATTTAAACTAAACAGTGATTAATTGATAAATATTTTACTCCGTTAAATCAAGAATTTTAATTAATCACATAGATAATCAATTGTGTCTCGATTTTCATATCAATTTAGCTTTAACCATTTTCAAATTTGGTTATGATTGAAATGTTTAATTGATTTCTAGGTTAATTTTGGTTACAATTGAAATGATATCACTCAACCTTTAAATTAATTTATGACCGCTATTTGCAAAACTAGCCAATTTTCATTTAAACCTTTACATTGTATGCAAAGTTGGCCCGAAGACCCTTTGTTTCAGCCTAGCCGAGCCAAATTGGACCAGACTCGACCCATCTCTTGTTTCATTTTTTTTTGCACGGATTGCCCTTCTTTTGGGGTGGTCTTTAAATTTTGCCCCTCATATTTGTAGTCTTTAAATTTTGCCCTTCGCTTGGATACCTGAGGTTCTGGGTTCGAACCCCCGCTCAGGCATAAATTAAAAAAATAATTTCGCAAGGCAGGGCTGGGGGGAGTGTATGCCGGATCTGGCATAAAGTCCTTAAGGAAAAACTAAAGTTATGCCGAAGGGGGCATAACTTTTCCTCAAGGCATAGTTTAGTTATGCCTTATGGGGCAAAACTTTTCCTTAAGGAACTATGCCTTGTGGGGCAGACTTTTAATTAAGGCATAACAAAAAATATGCCCCATAAGGCAGAACTTTTTCTTAAGGTATAAACTTTGCCTTATAAGGAAAACTTTTAGTTATGCCTTAAGGAAAAATTCCGCATTATGTGACATACTATAAAAGTTTTCCCATTAAAAGTATGCTCCCACTGGCATAAACTTGTGAAGGAATTACCAAAGTTATGCCGGCCCCGACATACTTATGCCAAGTCTGCCCATAAGGCATAAGTATGCCGGTCCGGCATAAGTTTGGTAATTCCTTAACAAGTTTATGCCGGTGGGGGCATACTTTTAATGGGCAAACTTTTATGTCGGACTCGGCATAAACTTGTGAAGGAATTACCAAAGGTATGCCGGATCCGGCATACTTATGCCAAGTCTGCCCATAAGGCATAAGTATGTCGGGTCCGACATAACTTTGGTAATTCCTTCACAAGTGTATGCCATGGGAGCATAGCGAAATTTAAACTCTGCCTTGCGATTTTTTTAAAAAAATTTTGACTGTGTGGGGGTTCGAACCTGAAACCCATGAGGTTTAGCCGAAGGGCAAAATTTAAAGATTTCAAATATGAGGGGCAAAATTTAAATACCACCCCAAAAAGGGCCCCTCTTGTTTTAAACAACCAAAACACTTGGCCTTACTCATTTTGACCCAACAAAGAAACAGGGTTCAAAATCCTAATGCTCCGCTCCTCTCTCTGTCATCTTTGTCATTTCCGGCAAAGTCAATGTTGCGTCTTGCTTTTTCCAGTGCATGCATGCCCATTTTGAGCAAAGCATTATATGTTTTGCCCTCTCTCCGTCCTATCTCAGCCAAGAATGAGGTGAGGTCGCCCCTCTTTTGCTTTTACTGCGAAGCCTTAGGGCCTGTCTGGAAAGCCACCTGGTAATTGGAATTGGTGTAATTACTAGGGTAGTAATTACACAGCCTAGTAATTACACAGTAGTGTAATTACAACGACCTGTTTGTTTGTCATAACGTAATTACAGTGTAATTACAAGCGTGCTGTTTGGTTGCACAAGTGTAATTACACAGTCAGTTTAGTTTAAAAATAAAATTTAAGTATAAAAAATTTAAAATTAATATTTAAAAAATATTGCCTCTATAAATGATATTAAATTAGTTATTTAATAACACATTGTTTCTTGAAAATATATTAATTAATAATCATATATTTGTAACTAATATTGTAACAAAAATAATTGATATATATTTTTCAAATTAATATTTAATTTTAATTAATTATAAAACTTAAAAGAAGACTTTTTTTGTGAGAACGTCATGGATTGGATGTTTGACAAAAAATAATATTAATAAATATAATGCCATAACATTATTCAAATGTTTGACACAAAAAATCCGTCAAATGTAAGTGAAAAATAAACAACGTGCAATGTGAAAGCAAATAACTTAAAATTGAAAATATAATCTAAATTCAAAATCCAAAAGAAAAAGTTCAACATAATACTCTTATGTCAAATTCCAACATTACATAAGTAAGTTCCAACGTAACTTAAGTAAATAATTCAAAAGAAAGGAAAAATATAAGTCTATAACCTCATTCACAATGAAATTCTACTTTAATAACGACACCCGTTATATGTCAAGTTTGTTAATAACTCATTCTTTCCAATATTAAGAGGTGTAGTTTCAAATATTAGAATAATAACACGGTTATGCTAAATGAATAAAATTAAAAAAATTTAAAAAAAAGGAGCAATTACATGGAATCACAAGAAATAAAGGTTGGGAATGAAAAGAAAGAAAATGAAAAAAAATAAAAAAATACATTTTAAAAAAATAATAAAAAAGTAAAAATAAAAAAGAAATTAAAATAATAGAAATAAAAAAATATTAAAAAAATAAAAAAAAAATAATAGAAATAAAATAAATTAAAAATAAAAATAAATTAAAGTAAAAAAATAAACAAACTAAAAAGTAACCCTGTAATTACAAGGTGTAATTACACTCAATTCTCAGCCCCCCTTGAGAATTGGAGAGTGTAATTACACCCTGTCAATTACACCAAATTCCCACATAACTGTGTAATTACTTGGTCAAACAAACAGGCCAAACTGTGTAATTACACCCAATTACACCCAATTCCAATTACCTGGGTGGCTTTCCAAACAGGCCCTTAGTGGTTTTTGTCTCATTGCATTTCCAATTCTCGATTTCTATTGGTTCTTTACACATCCCCCAAATTCACAAGTCCCACATCGGATTTGAGGATTTGGGGTTCTATATAAAGAACCCCATTTCCACCGCTTCGGACAAGTTTTCAATCAGTTGAAGTCTCCATTGAGATTTCTCGACTGAAGTTTAGCTTTCCTAGGGATTTGGCTTTAAGCCGGAACCTTTAACTGGCTTATTTTAGTATTTTTTAATTTTCTTTATTTGTGGCTGAGTACGAGTTTTGAGAAGCTCAAGGAAATCCCCAACTCCAAATCTCGATCGAGGCTGCACTGAGAAAGGTAATACTTTCTCCTTTCATTTAAATTTAGCATTTACTTATGTGTTTCTATGCATGTTAGTTTTGTTCTGTATGTATGAAGGTTAATTCGTCGACCCGTGTGTTAGGTTATGGCTTGTAGTTAGCCTGCTTAGTGTTTGGTTAGGGTTGGGCTAAGTATTTAGGTTACTAAATGTTTGATCAATCATCTGATATTTAATTGCTGGTTAAAATGTAGTTAATCCTTTAGTATTAAGTCATGAATAACTTTGGCTAAATGATCTTTAGGATGATAATTTACTTTGTAACGTAGATAAAATCAAGTTAATGACCTGAAAGTATTACAAGGGATCTGTTTAGTTCATAGGGCCAATGATTGATATTTTGACGTCATTTGAGGATTGATTGTGCCTGATTAAGGTTGATTACTTGAATGAGATAAGATTAGAGGTATTGATTAAATTATAAGCTAACTGATTCTTGATAATTTATTCACAATAAGTTAGATCACAGGGAAAAGAGTCGAGTCGATCAGGCTCGATGATCAGGAGAAGCAAAACGAAATCCAAATTTGGCCGAAAAACAAGCAAGGCTATGGATACCATGTCACGACCCAAATTACGAATCGCGCGGGCACCTACCGTATTATCACCTAGTAGGCGAAACTTTACCAACCAACCCATTATTGAAAACTTGTCTTTATAACTATGTAACTAATAACATAAGTAATAGGTAGAAAACATCATAATCCTTTATGTAAAATCAAGAGAAAACTTCCCATTTCCCGGGATCTAGTCTACACATGTACAAGATAGACAGAAAATAAAATGATATAGCTTCTGCCTGGAATGAGATGATCAAAGCTGTAGGGAGATGTCCGTCAACCAACTAGTGAAACCTTCAGCAATAATCTAAAACATACCTACACCCTCCAAAAGAAGGATGTAGCAAGAGTAGCATCAGTACATCACACATACTGGTAAGCATCATAGGCCGACTAAGTTTAGTTCACGCAATATAATCTAAAATTAAACATAATAAACATATATGTTAATTAATGATTACACTTATTAGCTATTCCCACTAAATAATAATGCATCATGAAATTACTCAGAGCCCCTCTATTGCTATCACTTACATAATCGCATGATAAGGAATAACATAACCCAACAGCCTCATCTCTCTGGCAGACTCTCAGACATTCGTAACTTGAAGATAAGTAATTGGGACAACTCTTCATACCGGTTCATCCTATTGGAACTCATTACATTTCCCCTTTGTTCCCACAATATAAAGACTTATTAATTAACCGGTAGACACAATGATAATACGATTCTAGACAGCCCTCAGTTGTTATCTACTTATGGATTGTTCCTTATACAAATATCAACAACCCATGAACAACGGAACTCCCAATTTAAGTATTCCATTCTTAGCCTTTCCTGACGTAAACATTAAATGCATGAGAAGCCACAATTACTTTACCACGAAAGGATCCAACTCTTGAAATCTCGAAAGTGAGTCATACCTCAATACGATGCCATAAGACTCACAAACACCATCAAACAGAATATAAATGTATATACAAAAAGGAAATAATTATGGAAGTACAATGAAATAAATGTAGTCTCTCACCAACCATGTACACACATGCTAAATGGTAATGTTTTCCCCAAATAGCCATGACCTACAGGGGACCCATGGTGTTCATGTACCACTCGTTCCGGAACGAACCTCTGACCACGAGTTCACAACAAGGATACATCGTCACCCCCTGTCAAATGTGCCTTACGTAGATGTATATGTTCCATCTTCAATTATTATCAGTATTTTCCATCATAATATATTATTAGTAATTTCCATTACGAGCTATTATCCGTAATGTCTTAGTCGAACATAATCAAATCATAAACACGGAGTGATGCCAGAAACAGTGATGTACTAATTGAATTACCACAAGTCGTACTAGAACTTGATATTAATCTTGCATACCCACAACATAAATTACTATAGAAAAGCACGCACCACCTAACATGTCGTAATCCAACCTATACTAAGACCAATTTACAACCACATCAAGCCCCACCCTTCTAGACCTTCCATGGATACACATGCAACACTCATATCCATCTTAGAATAATTAGCTAAGTTTATCACTGCTACAAGCCCTTTTTAATGCTAACAATGTCAACCTATCGTATGTCCAACCGAACTTCTTGTCTGAAGACCTAATCATGATTTTTCCTGCCAATTCTACGTCATATATATGTTTCACTAATTAAAGTCTATTATCAAAGTCTAACTCAAGTAAACCATAACCTACTTCGACGCCGAGCAACTACCACGAACGTGCGTGCACTGAGAACTCTAGGAATTTTATGAACACGAGGACAAGGGTTACACAACAATCTTACATGCTAAATTTGAGGAACAAGTTTATCTACGGGAAGAATTTCTTTTACGAATTGTGAACAAAAATGATATTTGGAGGTTTACCTTAACGAAGTTTTCCGGTGCTCTATCTAAGAAACCTCACAAAAATCAGTTTAGAATAAGATTTTGGAGTCAAGTGGGACAAAATCCCGAAATAAGGCATTTATAGGAGTCTGGCCCACGTTCCTTCACTGCAACGATGGACTTCTCGCTGCTGCGGACTCGCTGCGGCTGTCTCTGGATCACTGCGGTGAAGGGTCTTGACCCTGGGCCCACAATTTGACTTCTATGAATTTGACCTCGATTTTAATTTTACGCGGAACTTTTTAATAAGCCTAGCCCTTTTATAATGCGAAACTTTACTTTTGTACGAGGTTCGTGGAGAATTTCAATAGCGACCAAACGGGTCGTTACATATCATGAGATACCTCCACTTTAGGATAGTTAATGCTTAACCTTTAAGTTCCAAGTATTGTTTTTAAACTTGGACTTAGAATTTGGATGTGATAAAATTGTAAAGGAACCTTCATCTTACATGCTTGTCCCTTCTCTTCCCTGTGTGTACTATTTTGCATTAATACTGTCATGGGCTGCTTTCTAGCCATGCCCGATGACACCTTGGTCGTACCCCATGATGCCTTGGCCATCACCTTAGCGCCTAGTGTCATGGATGACCCCGACGTCTCTGTCGCGCCAAGTGACAAGAGCACATGCGCCTATGTCGACCCACCACTTGCTCACGCGCATGCCCAATAGCCGAAGTGCCTATAATACCTATCCGTAAACAGTTCTCTTAACACTCGCGTGCAACTAACGTACATGCTCGGCAGCCCCCGCGCCCCCGACAGTGTCATGATGCACGACACAAAGACGCAGCCCCTCGAAGTGCCGCCAATGGACCTGCGTTTACTTTGTATTAGTCTAGGTCTCTTCTGATGCAAATATAGACTAGTTTTACTTCCTGTACTTGCATTATGATTTTCTACTTAACTAGGTCTAGTGCTGTAGCTTTGGTTTTTCTTTAAGAGCATATATAAGGGGGTATAGTTGGTGAAGTAAGCAAGTAACCAAATCTCTGCATAGGTGCCCACCCCCCACCCCCTCCCTACCCCCCGAACACCTAGCTTTCTTGTAATAAATTTTTCTGTTAATACAACTAAGCTTTTATATTTTCAATTCTCTTATTGCAAATTGTTGTCTCGATGCGCTTTTCTGCACGGTATTGATAATCTAGTCTAACGTGCAAAGAGGATTTCAAGTTGGCAGAAAGTGATCACACGGAAGTCGGTTACTTAGCCTTACTTTGCCCTTCCCATAATCTCTAAAAGGTGTCACATAACATTTCGTATCAGAGCCAAGGGGTGGATTCGCTATCGGACGAGGGAAAAAGTTTTGACGGGTATCGTTTCCAATCATGGTATCGGGACAAAAGAAACATAGGAAACGTATTACGGACCTCGAAGCAGATGCCAGTGGACTAAGACAGCTCAGAGATACTGTGCCGGTCTGAGGGCCAGTATGGATGAAGGATTCAGCAACCTGGATCGCAAGGTGCAGCAGGCCGAAGGTGGAGTCCGGAACCAAAATGACCCATTAAAAGACCAAGTGAACCAAAATACCCCAGAAAAAAATAGGTACAAAAAGTACCTTTAACGCAGTAAAATACTGTGTTAAAGGAATTAATCGTAACGACACGGTTAAGTCCTTTAACGCAGTATTTTACGGCGCTAAAGGATATTTGCCTCTCTCCTTTAGCGCAGTAAAATCCTGCGCTATAGGACCCAACATAAAACCCCAACGGGTTCCACCTCTAGTCTCCTCCACTGGCAAAAAAAATTCAAAAACGCCATTAGAGGGCTTTTTAAGGTGGACCCCACTTAAAATAACGCCGTTTTCTATTAATTTTCTTCGATAAAGTTTAGATTCTCGGTATATTCAAGTCAAGGAACAAGGTTTTAAGCTCGAATTTTGAAAAAAAGCGGCGTACAACTCTATTAAAACAACCCTACAACAATCTTCGATTTAGGTTTTCTACTATGAACTTTTGTTATTATTTTATTACATACATTATATTCTAAGCATGTTTAACATTTAATCGTCATAAATTTAAAAAAAAATCAATTTTTTTTTGTTGATCGGGCTGGGCAGTAGCGTTTTGCTAACTGTTCCCAATTTTTTGTTTTTTTGGCTAATTTATTATTTGTTATATGTTTATGAATTTTTAATTTGTTAAATGTTTATGAATTTTTAATTTGTTAAATGTTTATGAATTGTTAATTTGTTAATTGTTTATGAATTGTTAATTTGTTAATTGTTTATGAATTGTTTAATATAGTAATCTACTATTATTTGTAAAATATGAAGTTATTAATTAATTAGCTGTTAATTGTTGATTATGAATTGTTAAATCTATATTATTTAAAAAGAATGAATATATATGTTATCTATCTTCTATATCAACCAGTAACATATTAAAACAAAAAAGATTAACTACTGAACCTAAATTTGAGAGAACTCGGTGAACCTGTGGTTAAGAACACGATATTTAGATAATTCTGTTTTATGTCAACTAGGTAACATACAAAATAAATAAATAAAATATGATCTACTAAACTTAAAAAAGAATAGTTAAAGTTCTTCTTTTAATATTTATGTTCATGGAAATAAAAATTATTATGAATTTAATAAATAGATACGTTAATGATAAAATACAAAGTTTCTAGAAAAATATGTGGTCGATGAATATACTCTTTTAGTCTAATTTTATCATATTTGTGTTGGCTATTTTGGTCAACTAAAAAAATCACATATTCAAAATAGAGTTCTAAGCAAATACTACTTCTGAATTTCGATTCCCTAACTAATTAGCTAAAAAATCTTTGCCATCACATAATTCAAATCCCCTTGTCCTTACTATCACATATTAAATTTACTGCACATTTAATATGATGAAAGTAATTCTGCAAAATAATTATTTTCTTCTAATATTTAGTTAGAGAGTAAATATAATTTTTGGAAAATACTATCTAGTAAAGATTGAACAAAATTACCAAATCAAATATTCAGAATCGTGCGAGGCAGTAAATATTTGATTTTTATACATTCAAAATAAATATTGTATTCAAGATAATAATTAGATATTATTTTTTCAATTTGCTTATCAATAGAATAGAAATAATATTATAATAATCGACAAGAAATATTCGTGCAACGCACGTACATAGAGACTAGCTACAAAAAATATAGCAATCTCCTATTATTTGTTAATTATAACATTGTTACTTTATTTATTTGTGAATTTTTTTGTCCCATGTTAATTATTCACAAGATATAATACAACATAATTCACATATTCCCTATAAATGATTAATTAGTTAATATAATTTCTCTTTAATTTCAAGAATAATAAATAATTTAGTTTCCACAGACCCGACTCTTTCATGGATCCGAATGTTCACCCGAGGCCTGGTGATAGATTAGTATTGTCTTTGCAAGACAATCATAGGTCAGAGTTACTATGGACTGGTGCTATAGAGATATCGACTAGGCTCCGTCCCCGTAGTCTACAGAGAGCGTGGGCTCTTTTATGCGAGCGCTCCCCACACCCCCGCGTCTTAGAGATATTGTTTCGGGGCGGTATCTATCGTTACGTGTCCGTTGGTCGGGTACAACATGATTGGAAACTCATTACGGTCATAGTTGAGCGGTGGAGGTCGGAGACACATACCTTCCATCTTCGTACCAGTGAGGCCACGATTACACTTCAGGATATGGAGGTCCTGTTTGGATTGCGAGTATATAGAGACCCATTATACACTCGGCACGAGCCTCCTCTTGGTAGGACATGGGTGACGGAGTTGACTAGGCTCACCCACTTCGTGCCTGGTGCCGCGCCCCAGGTCTCGGGACAGAGTCGGGTGCGGATTAGTGCACTCTGCACTTATTTGTTGGCAGAGCCTCCTATTGAGGACGACACTCAGCAAGGCGTTGTTGATCGTCATGTCAGTTTGTATCTGCTTATTATATTCGGGGGCATCTTATTCCCGAACACATCGGCTGCCTATGCCTGCTTACGATATTTGGCCTTCCTAGAGCATCTGGACCTCTTAGCAGACTACAGCTGGGGCAGTGCTGTTTTGACGTACCTCTACCGATGCCTATGCCGAGCGTCTAATGGCCACATCAGCGATGTGTGTGAATTTTTTGCTCTTCTCCAAGAACTATTTTAAGTGTGCATTCCTTTAATGTAAACAAATCTCTTGAAAAACGACTAAAAAATCGTATTTTCTAATATCACTTACAGTTATGGGCGTGGGAGAGGATGCTGACTTTTCAACATGTACCTAGGCATCACCTTGATATTGACAGGCCCTACACGAGGAGGTGGACGGCGGGTTTTGACCGGAGTGTGGATATTTACCATAGTATTCTTTCATTCCGGGACCAACTTGATCACATGACGGACGATGCGGTAAAACTATTTAAATTTACATTATTAATTTAATGAAACGTCTTTTCTTCTTGGTGATCACTAATTTGTATTTATATTTTATGCAGCTATTTATATGGATGACGTACGCTGCTATATTGGATGGGTTGCCGGCCTTTTGCAGGGCAGGTCAAGCAGTGTGGAGGTCGCGGTGTCCATTGATACACCTGGACATCGTTGAGGACCGCATGCCCGAGTGCGTCTTACTACAGTTTGGGCATACACAGAGTATACCCCCTAACGTTCGACATGAGCTCCAACACTACCAGCGGGACGATTGAACCGCCGTTAATGATGCATTTTTGGCTTTCATGGGTGTCCAGCTCCAGCGTTGGCAGGACAGGTTGGGCACTTTAGTGGTGGTCGACCATATGACTCCCATCATGGATTACATGCGCTGGTATCATGGGATCACACGCACGCCGATTGATCGACAACCCATCTTTGCGTCCCGCAAGGGATGTAGGATACGCAGCACTCGCGGGGCAGTACGAGGCGTTGGTAAGTTTATCGTATTTAAATTTATTTAATTATAATTAATTGTTATGTTTTAAAAATACCTTTTTTTTACTGTTGAACACAAATTCAACTGGTGGTTGTACAACGATTACGCACATTGAGGTTAGAGCATATGTCTTACCTCGAGGCTTGCGGTAGAGATGGTATGGATATCTGAGGATGGTATCCGGCAAGCAGGAGAGTTTAGGCGCATGAATGATCTTGTTTCAGAGGCTGAGTATCAGGTGGCCCCAGGAGGAGGACGTGCTGCTGCTAGAGGACCTGCTGGTGGAGGACATCATCTAGTAGATGAGGCAGATGAGGCTGCTCCCATTCCAGAGGTTGTTCCCGTTCTAGTCTATCCGCAGCCGTTCCAGGCCAGTGGCAGCTCAGCTGGACAGTCACCGACGTTTACGCCGGCGCTCCTACTTGCTGAGATACCTGGGTCTTCATCTCAGCTGAGCCAGAATGCGTACATGGAGGAGCATGATGACTTCGATTGGACAGCGTTACGCCCGTCATTAGGTGATGAGCGGCTTGTGAGAAATTTAGATGGACCCAGGATTCTTGACTTCGATGACTTTTTAATCTCGTTTCGTATTTAAAATACTTATTTGATTATTTAAATTACTTATTTTAAATATATATGTTACTTATTATTTAGTAATTTTTTATATTTTGGGATTCGGCGCCAGTGGGTCCACCAGAGCGACCCACTCAGGCGTTTTCTCATGGGTCTGTCGAGCCAGCGGTGTCTTCCCATATGCCTGTCGAGCCACAGGTAAGTTTTTTATTAAAATTAATTTTATTCAATATAAGGTGAATATTTAAAATATATATTTGATTATTTAATATATAGTAGACTACTGCCGAGCCAGAGGTATCTTCTCATGAGACTATCGAGCCGCAAGTAAGATTTTTACGTAAAATCAATTTTATTCGATATAAGGTGAATATTTATTTAATTTTTTTAACCTTTATTTGGACCTCGAACAACATCTCGTCCAGGAAACTGCCTCATATTCGGCACTAGACCCATCTCAAGAGCCTACAGACCCATCTCAGGAGCCTACTCAGGCACCCGTCAATCCACAAGTTTGATTATTCAACAAAAGTTAATGTATTCAATATAAATAAGAATGGTACTAATTTTTATATATTTTTCATGTTCATCCTTTGGCGCCTGCGGTGGCAATTCCCGACGAGAAAGAGGTCGAGTTTCCAGACCCAACTCAGCCTGAGATTCTGAGCCTGCCAGGGGGACTAGATCCCAAGAAGAAGCATGTTATGCAGAAAGGCACAAGGGCGAGGGATGATCATGGCTTAGAGCGCCCTGTAATTAAGAGGAGAAAGAAGGATGGAGACGATGGCGAGGGCGGTGGGGGTGGTATGAGCCTTAGGCCTAAGGATAGTCTCCGGCATACCACATGTGGGACCCACTAGTATATACAATAATCTTGTACCGTTTAAGTAAATATTATATATTTAAATCATTTCTATTTATATTTATAAATATTAGCTTAGTCTTTATTATTGTTTATAGAGTGTCACATCCTAAATTGATAATAAAAAAAAACGTGACACATTTGAAATAACGTTAAGCATTAATTTAAAAATAACACGAAACCCTAAAACATAAATAACGTAAAGCTAAGGACTATAAGTCTTCAAACAAAAATGGGCTTCGAGCACTTTTCAACTACTAAAACGACAATCCAAATTTTTGTGTATCCTTGATGTATTGAGCCTACCTTATTAATCGCACAAAATAATTAGGGTTCTATATAAAATATCAAAGTTCCGGAGTCTCAAGCATGATTAATATATGGCTAAATTACGCAAAAAAGTGTGAAAATGTAAAAGAAAGAGAGTTTCAGTAAAATAAATAGGTCCTATAGCGCAGTATTTTAGTGCTCTAAAGGAGGGAGGCACAAAAGTACCTTTAACGCCGTAAAATACTGCATTAAAGGTACTTTTGTGCCTATTTTTTGGGGTATTTTGGTTTACTTGGTCTTTTATTGGGTCATTTTAGTTCCGGACTCGCCGAAGGTGACATCGTAAGCATAAGCCGTGATCTTGAGAGAACTCGACTCATTATGGAGGTGTTTCAAGAAAGATGGGTTGAAGATGCAGCCAACATGGTTGCAATGCAACAAACTATTGACGACAAGACGGGTCAGGTCAATGTTCTTCAAGTTTCCCTATAAGGCCTACTCCATGGAGTATACAATCAAGGTGGGGGTGCTGGAAACCTCGCATCTATGTCACAAAAAAATCAAGATACCTGAGCCAAAAGCCTACCACAGTGCTCGGAATGCCAAGGAAGTTGAAAGTTTAATTTTTGACGATGAATAGTACTTTGAGGCAGTAGGAGAGTTGGAGGAGGCGAAGAAGGTAGCAACTACTACTATGTATCTACAAGGTGATGTGAAGCTTTGGTGGAGGTGAAATTTGAAGCCATCAGGGCTGGTGAAGAAATTCTGGCGACTTGGAAGGATTGAAGACGGTTATCTGTTTACATTCTTTCCAGAAAATGTCAAATATAATGTGTGTAGGAAGCTCAAGGAGCTGCGCTAGACCAAGTCAATTCGGGATTATGCGCGCTAGTTTTCCGTGCTCATGCTGAATATCAGGGACATGAGTGAGAAAGACAAGCTCTTCACGTTCATGGAAGGGCTGAAGCCTTATGCCCACACAGAATTGTAAAGATAGTGAGTGGCCACAATGACAAGGGTAATGCAACATGCCGAGTGCCTTGTTGATTATTAGGTGGAACCCCAAAAGGACAAGCCAAAACAGCCTTCTCGGAGAGGAAACATAAGAGGGGACAAACCTTATAGAAAGGGTCCTAGTAATGGTGCGGGAGTGTAACGACCCGTTTGGTCGTTATAGTCTTTTTGATATTTTTGTCCCTTTTCGAGCATTGGATAGCTCATTTTTTACCCGAGGGGACCGTTGACACGCTTCCTGAGGTGTCTAGACTTGATTAGGGCGACTTTTTGTGAAATATGGGCTCTAAGTGAAAAAGAGTTGACTTAAAGTTGACTTTTGGGTAAACAGACTTTTTTCAGAAATCTGTCGATTCTGAGAGGTCCGGATGGTCATTTAGAACTTGCGTGTTTATCTGGTTCGGTTTCCAATGCACTCGGATGCATTTTGGGACTTGGATTGAGAAATTGGAAATTAAGGTATCGGAGGTAGACTCGGTCAACGAGAGAATTCCGAGGCCACGAGCGCCTTCGTAACGCATTTTTATGTGGTATTTGAGCGGATGGCCTCGGAAATTAGTCAAAAATTCGGGTTGAAGTGTGAAACTTGGTGTAGTTTTTGGTGTCTGGTGCCCGCTTTGACGGCACCAGCACCGTGACAGCGGTATCGCTAGAGTGGTTACCCTACTACTGGAGTTGTCTTGGACATTTGGGCTTGACCACTATAGCGGTCATGGCACCGCTGGAGCAGCACCGCTGAAGCAGCCTTAGTGTCGCAGAAGCGGGTGACGAGCAGTGAGTTCATTAAATGAAATGTTAAAAGCCATTAGTCTATCATTTAATACCATTCCGAACTTTGAGCACTTGGGAACTATTCTTGGGAATTATTGGTGAAGATTTTTAGTGGTAAGTTCTCCTGACCCTCTTGCTATTTCATTGTTAGTAATCATCTTAGAATTCATCGTTCCTTGTAAATCCCTTAGTAATGGAAGATTAAAAGTAGGTTTTGATGGATTTTCTGTCTAGGCTTATTAATGATGAAATTGATTGGGTTGATGCTAGATTATAATGTATCTAAGGTTGTTAATCATATATCTTCCATTATTAGTGTTGGATTCTTGAATCTAAGTGCTAGGGTTCATACCCAAAATTGGGGGTTTACTTGAAATTCAAAATTAGGTGAATCCTTGAGTTAATTTAGCAATTAGTTGTTGGGTTTTGATCACCTAGTGCTTAATTTAATATTTTACTCCCGAATTTCTGGTTTTGACCTTGTGGGCCCCGTTTTCCTAAATTCTAGGGTTGGGTTTTGACCTAAATTGAATGATAGCAATATAGGTATGGATCTTCATAATTTCTAATCTAGATTTCGAATATTCCTAGACTTTATTGATCTTGAGGCTCAGCAGAAAGGGAAAGCGAAGGAGTGATTGTTGGAGTTTGTTGTTCGGTCATCCAGGTAGGTTATGGCTTACCCATGGTGAGACTTCGTGTAGCGAAGCATATATTTAGATTATATTATCGGAGAAAGTGTAAACCTTCGGGTATGAAGTTGGGTTGGATATTATATTTGGATGGGCCCTGTTGTGTGATTAGGGCTAGCCACCCCGTTGTGTTGTGATTGATTTGTCCTATTGATTGTGGGCTTGATGCCGCATAGCGATAATGGATATTGGAGTCTATTGAGATATCCTGTTCATGATATTGTGGTGCCTCACTTGTTGGCATTTGATTTTGAGGATAATATTCTATATGACTTGTATAGTCTTTCATGATATTGTTGGCGTACCCATGTTTGGTACTTGTGATATTGATCTGATTATTCATGTTGACTCATACATCGCATGCATTCACATCCCTCATGATATATTGTTGATACTTGATGAAACACTGTGTTGAGCTGAGCTCAGTTTTCATCAGAGTGATGTGAGTAGTCCGATATCCGATGGTTGTCCCGAAATCGTGGATTATGTGCGAGTGATGTGAGTCATCCGATGTCCTTGTCCCGGAATCATGGATTGTGTGATGTGAGAGTCCGATGTCCGATGATTGTCTCGGAATCGTGGATGAGTGAGTGCATGGACTTCGCAGGTCCCATATGTGTTGTGCTACCGGGACGTCGATACTTTCGTCTGGAGTACATGTGTACACAACATTGCATTGCATTTGCATTCTTACATCATTGCATTCCATTACATTACATTATGGATTATATATTGATGATCTGGTGATTTACTTGTGTTGTTGGTTTCGGATTGGATATATTGAGACTTGGCACACTTGGGTTTAGATGCTTCTATCTAGGTGATGATGTGTACTTGGTTCTGATTGTGTTTGACTTATACTTGTTGATTTATCTGCCTATCTTGCTTTATTGTCTGAATTATGTTAGCTATACATAGTCGACCGATGATACCTACCAGTGCTGTGGTTTTGTACTGACCTGCATTTACTACATTCTTTTATGAATGCAAAGTCCCAGGTTGGATCTACTTTTGTTTCTCGTGGCTGATAGTCGCTCTGAGATCTGCTTTGAGTTTCTAGGGTGAGCACGAGACGTTTGCTGCCTTGAAGACTCCTATTATTTATATCTTACTTTTCCATTCTGAGACATATACAAATATGATGTATTATTATATTTCTAGACTTGTATATTTTTAGCTAAATGCTCTTGTATGGATTAGACCAGACCCTGGGGGTATTTCTTATTTCTGCACTTTCTTTTATATTATTATCGTAAGACTTACGTGATTTATTCTCTTCCGCTTAATTGATTCCTTTATTTATGCCTTTATTATCATTAGGTTGAGGGTCCGCTTACCGAGGTAGGAAAGTAAGTGCTCGCACGACTTAGCCCAAATTGGATCGTGACAGGGAGATCGAGGGTCAAGCCACTCCAGGGCTTCTTCCTCTAGCACCGTGGGTGTTGCGTCTCTAAATAAAAATTAAGGGAAAGCGCTCTACTCCCGGAGGGGTGGTTGCTATGATTGTGGTGGACAGTACATAAGGGATGAGTGCCCTCAAGCTCGGAAGTTAAATGCTAATCAACTGAGCCAAACAAAAAACAAAGAGTGGGGATCAAGAGGAAGAGGAACCCATGAGTGCCTTATCCTAATTTCTTTACTCCATATGCTAGGAAGAGGGCGAGTCTAGTGGTAGTCTTCGGAAGAAAAAAAGACCCCATCCCCATTGTTGCAAAAAAGGTCCTAAAAAGGAATCTTAGACCCTATGTTACAAAAGCAGGACATTGATGTTTGTCTATATACAAGTCAACGACAAGCCTGTTCGAGCCATGTTGGACATGGGTGCAACCCATAATTATCTAGCTTCCACTTAAATTATTCCACTGTCATTTGCGGATGCGCTGTTGATGCCGGGACTAAATGGGTCCAAGCCTTTGCTCATCCTCGCACTGCCAGCAAGGATGAAGGACGGGAATATCTCAGCACTGCAGCTGAGATGGGGTTAGGAGACATGAGCACATATTTCTAACTACCTTGTGTGTTGAGGAAATTGAGTGCTCTTTCGGTCCCATGCCTATGACTGTGAAGAAGTTGTTGAAAGAGTTTGAAGATGTGATGCCGCAGGAACTGCCAAAGCACTTATTGCCGAGGGGGAATGTGGATCATGAGATCGAGCTTATGTCGGGTGCGAAGCTGCCTACCCGTGCACCCTACAAAATGTCACAACTCGAGCTTACCGAACTTTGGAGACAATTGATGGAAATTCTAGACTTAGGGATTATAGTGCCATCGAAATCTCCTTATGGTTCGCCAGTTTTGTTCCAAAAGAAACATGATAGTAGCTTAAGGCTCTTTGTTAACTACCGGGCCCAAAAAAGATTAGGATAAAGAACAAGTACCCTATCCCGCTGATGGAGGACCTATTTGACAGATTGGGTGGTACAACTGTGTTTACTAGGATTGTCTTAAGATAGGATATTGGCAAGTGAGGACTGCCGAGAGCAGAAAATGACCTGCGTGATATGGTACGGGTCATATGACTTATTGCACATGCCGTTTGTCTAGAAGAATGCTCCGGCCATGTTTTGCACTTTCATGAACCAGGTCTTCCGGAAATACATAGACGAGAGTTTGTGGTGGTCTATTTTGATGACATTGTAATTTAAATCAAGACCCTGGAAAAACATCTTGGGCACTTACGGAAGGTGTTGGCTCATCTAAGGGAGCACGAGTTATATGTGAAACTCTCTAAATGCTCATTTGCCCAAAAATAGATTGACTTTCTTGGCCACGTCATCAAGGAGGGACAGATCAAGATGGATCAGCAGAAAATTTAGGCAATTGCAAACTAGCCGCCGTCCAAGGATATTCACGGCCTAAGGTCATTCCTTGGTTTTTGCAACTTTTACTGTCGGTTCATCAAGGGTTACTCGCTTATTATGATGCCGCGTCAGAACTTTTGAAGAAGGTCACACTGTGGGATTAGTCTCCCAGGTGCCAAGAGGCCTTTGATGCTTTGTATGGCTATGTCTAGTAGCTCGGTCCTGTCCCTTCCTAATTTTGCTAGGCATTTTGAAGTGTAGACTGACACTTCAAAATTTTCCTTGGGTGGAGTGCCATTACAAGATGGGCACCTGATTGCTTATGAGAGCCAGAAATTGAAGGATGCAGAGCGTCGCTATGCCACCCATGAGAAAGAGCTATTGGTTGTCGTCCGTTGTCTACGCCTTTGGAGGCACTACCTATTAGGGACCCCATTCTATGTGAAGATTGATAACACGACTGTCAGTCATTTCATGACCCAATCAAAGCTGAACAGGCAACAGGCTAGATGCCAGGAGGTTCTTGCTTAGTTCAACTTTAATTTGGAGTACAAAAGCGAGAAAACCAACCATGTTGTTGATGTGCTGAGTTGAATGGTTGATATGGGATCTACCCATAAAATACCATGTTGCTTAGCATTTTATTAGCCTTGCGGAGCAAGGAAAAACTCACCAGTTTTATATGAAAAATGGGTTTTTCAGAGTAAAAGGGAACCGTCTTTATGTTCCTAAAGGAGGTGATCTGCGGAGGGTCCTTATGTAGAAATGCCACAATACTCTTTGGGTGGATCATCCTGGAGTAGATAGGACCATGGTACTATTATGTCGTGCATATTATAGCCCTCAGATAACCGATGTCGTTGCTGTAATGACCTGTTAGTTCATTTTGAAGATTTTAATCTTTTTTCCCAAACAACCTTTCCCTTAGCTTTATTTTGGCGTATTAGACATGCAGGGATGGGTGACGTGATTATTGAGGCAACTGGATAAGTATCGGAGAAAAAAATCCTAGCTTTGACCCAAGTTGATTTTTGGGTAAACATGTCTGAAATCAAACTCCGCTAGTTTCGTTAGGTTCAAAACGTGATTTTTGAATTAGTCAATTAGTTGGTTCAGGTCCCGAGGCGTTCTGTGAGATTTGCATTGTTAGTTGAAAACCAGTTAAGTTTAAGAGTTTACTTTGATTGACACCGGGTCGAGACGATCTCTTTTGAATATTTTGAATGCACGAGTAGGATTCTAGCGTGTGTTATGGCTGATTTTCATATATAGTTTGTGTCTCGAGGGTCTCGGATAAGTTTTGGGTGTCAATTCTAAATTCGGGGGAGGGACCACGTTTGCGAGTCTTGACCAAGGTGGTTTTCTTATTCGGTTAGCGACGGAGGGATTGGGTTCGCGAGTCTTGATCAGGGTGAACATCGCGATCACACGATCCTGTCGCGTTTAAGAAGATGAAAAGGGATTTAGGTCGAGTCATGCCTAGGTATCGTGATCGTGATGCCTTTGTCGCGTTCATGATGTTTGGGCTGGGTCAAGGTCCCGATAGCTAGGCAGGGCTAGTGTTCGAGAAGAAGGTTTAGGCGGAAACAGTGATTTAAGTCCTAACTTCGATTTTAGACTTCATTCTCACATAACTTAAGTTCTAAGGCTTGTTTTGGGGTGAAATCAAGTGCTTTATTCAAGATTCAGCCTTAGGGTAAGATTCTAACTGTTACACCCCGTAGTTTCATATGTTGAGATTCGAGCTACCTTTCAGGAGGTTTGTGAGATTATATGTGCTTATCTTATGATTGTGAGGATTTAAGTTCATAGAATAAACTATGGAAGGATTGGAGGCCAAGTGATTTAAGCTAATTAAGTTTGTTGGAACTTTGGAGAAAATATGAAGGGCAATTTTGGCCCAACTTTGAGGAAGAGTATCTTTTAGCAAAAAGTGAAGTTCATGAAGTGTAGTTTCTAACACAACAAACCGCGCGTCGATCTGGGGTCGAAATAGAGAATTAAAGCAATTGTCAGAGCAGGGAATAACTCTGTGCAAACGCGCTTGGGAGTGACGCGAACGCGCAGAAGGTCGAGCCAGCAACTCAGCGTGAACGAGCCCCATTATGGTGCGAATGCTCTGAACAATCTTAAGTCGGTGGAGACCGACTCTGCACGAACGCGCCTCAAGGTGGAGCGATCGAGCAGAGCTAATTTTGAGTCAGTGAGACCAAACTCTAAGAGCACTATATAAAGGAGCTTAACCCCTCATTTTCCTTCCAACACACCCCAAATAATTCCCAAAACCTCTGGAGAGTTCTCCCAACCTTCACCTATAAGATTTTACCGCAAATTAAATGAAATCTCCGGATTTAGGTCCGGACAGCGTATAGTTGTGATTATAATATTGTATTGCGGCGAAACTTGGCTTGGATTCAAGGTGAATATTGAGAAAATTGTGGTTCTAGTGGAAGTGAGGTATGAATCTTTCCTTATTACTTTTGAATTAAGCTTAGTTACGGAGGAAAAGCTATTGAATGATCGTATAATGAATTTCTGGGTTGAGGAATTGGAAAACATCGTGTGGGATGTTTTATGGAATATATTGGTATTGATAATATTGTTATTGATGTTGGTATTGTTGTTGTTGTTGTTGGTTGCTGGATTGTGATTTCGGGCTATGCATATAAACAGGGGAGATGCTGCCCGAATTTCGGTAGATTCTAAAAGGGTTTTAATTAGAGGCTTGAGACAAGTGTATGATGGTGAGCCTAACAATAGTATGGATTGTTTTATATGTGGATTACGAGACTACGAACGATCTTAAGTAGATTGCAAGCCTGGAGGTAGGTTGGAAAGTCGAGAAGTGAGTTTCCAGGTATGTTAAGGCTAAACCTTTCTTTCTTAAGGCATGATTCCTTTGTTGTGAACCTATACATGATATCTTCAATAACTCTATTTCTAAAATAGCAAAGCTTATAGTTCCCGATGTTCCTGTGATATCTTTGAGCTTATTTCATGGCTATTGATGTTATTCATTGATGTTGATCTCACCTCATGATTTTGTTCCTTCAAAGTGATACGTGCTCATGATGATGGTTCCATAATAATAATCCTACGAGTTTAGGAAAATGTTATTAAGGAATATTTTATAGGACATGAATAGAGTGCTAGTAGAGGATCCCTAATGAGGTATTTAATGTTCGAAGAGAGCTTTATGTTGTATCTTAGGAATTGGTTATTGTTTAGTCAAGCTGGAAGAAGTACTAATGGCCTGAGCTGTGCTTATAAGTCTTATGTGATTATGGAGACCCTACGGGTTAAGTGATGACCATGAGAAGTGCATAGAGATTACTTGTAAAAGTTTGGTTATGATGTCGATTATAATTACCATTGGTCTACAACCAGTCGGGTAGATGTTACCAACCAGGCTACGGCCGGTTGGGCAGATATGTGTTTAGCACTGTCTACGACCAGTTAGGGAGCTATGTATTTACCACCATGCTTCGGCTGGTTGGGCAGTTATTACCACCGAGCTATGGGCGGTCGGGTAGTTACCACTGATCAGTCAGGCAGTTGCGCTCTACCGTCGGGCGATAATCGAACGGGTAGTTACCACCGTGCTACGGCTGTGCGGGCAGTTACCACTGATCAGTTGGGCAGTTAGCACCAAGACGACAAGTAAGTTAGAGACAAAGTATCAAACATAGATGTAGTTAATGATATGGGAGTATTAAGAGACATGCTAGATTCTCATCGGTAAGTCAGAAGTGCCAGGTTGATTCTTATCCTTTTTCTTTGCAGCATATATTGAATATATTACATTTCCGCCTTACATACTTGGTACATTATTCATACTGACGTCCTTTCTTATGGACGCTGTGTTCATGTCGGCAGGTGTAGACAGACGGGATGAGGATCTTCCGCAGTTGGATACTTTCAGGTACTAGTTTTGATTGGTGGGCTCCACTTCTTCCTGGAGCATTGCCAAGTCTGGGTCGTATATGTATTTTGTGTTAAGGGTATGTCAGGGGCCCTGTCCCGACTTATGTACTTCAGTCATGTTCATAAAGGCTTTGCAGGCAGATTCCTGTGTACAA
Source organism: Lycium barbarum (assembly GCF_019175385.1). Classification (NCBI taxonomy): domain Eukaryota; kingdom Viridiplantae; phylum Streptophyta; class Magnoliopsida; order Solanales; family Solanaceae; genus Lycium; species Lycium barbarum. Next base: position 33,818,108 of record NC_083340.1, read on the forward strand.
CTTAGTTATGTTTTGTTAATGGATATGTTGACGTCGTAGGCCTATTGTACCTATATGTATGCATGATATTATTTTCATAGTTGTCTTTCTTGGCCTTATCTTGCCATTGGACACATAGATGATGCGAGTTACAGTTTTGTTCGCTCGGCCCAATAAGGTGTTGGGTGCCAATCACGCCTCATCGAGGTTGGGGTGAGACAAAGTGGTATTAGAGCAGGTCTGTCCTAGGGTTGTCTGCAAGCTATGTCTAGCAGAGTCTTGTTTATGGTGCTTATAGACAGAAGGCTGCAAGGTATTTAGGAGTATTTCCTTTCTTTCCTATCTTAGACCGTGCGATAGAACCATGCTATGAGGATTCTCTTTTCCTGACCATATGTTATGATTTCAGTAACGCCTATGAAAAGAAAAGCAATAGCGGCCCAGAAGGGCACGGCAGTGGCTGGAAGAAGGATTGAGCGGGAGCCGCAGGTAGATATAGAGGAAGGCGGGTTCCAGAATGTAGTTCCATCCCGGACCTCTTATACCTCAATCGCTCCACAGGGGCATACAGGAACTCCAGCACTCCCAGTTCCCCCACCTGATGCCTCGGGTTAGGAGGTACGAGAGACTATTCGGTTGTTGACTCAGATAGTAGCCGCTTAGGCCCAGCGGCAGGGTACAGGTTATAGAGACAGAGCCGTTAGTGCCAGAGTCTAAGACTTTCTTAATTTGGCCCCTCCAGAGTTCTTTCCGTCGAAACCAGAGGAGGACCTATATAATTTTATAGATGAAATGCTGAGAATGCTACGCGTGATGCACGCTTCAGACACCGTGTCAGTGGAGTTAGCTTCCTACAGATTACGGGATGTGGTTATGTATTGGTATAATGCTTAGATGTCTTCCAGAGGGGATAATGCACCTCTACCCGTGTGGCAGGAGTTTGTAGATACCTTTCTTCGACACTATTTGACATCAGAGGTCCGTCGGGTGAGAGTAGACAGATTCTTGACTCTTAGGCAAGGAAACAGAAGTGTACGGGAGTATAGTCTCTAGTTTAACTCCCTAGCTAGGTATGCTCCCACTATTGTAGCCGAAATGGAAGATCCAGTGAACCGGTTTGTGGCGGGACTCGAGCCGCATTTAATTAATGAATGTTCCACTGCTGCTTTACTTGATGGTATGGACATTGCCCGTATACAGGCATATGCTCAGAATCTAGAAGATCAGAAGAGACGGTAGTCTGAGGGTTTGAATGAAGGTCAGCCTAAGAAAGCTAGATCTACTAACTAGTTAGATGGTGTCAGGGGTAGTTTTAGGCCCCCACTTTCAGTTACTAGTATTCCTTCACCATCACGGAGGCCTTTTTATAAGAGGTCGACTTATTCTGAGTTAGGTCGGAATTCAAGGGCTTCGAATTTTCAGCATCGAAGAGAATCAGCACAGATGAGAATGCCCCCTCCACGATGCAGTTAGTGTGGTAGAGCCCATTCTGGACGATGTCATCAGGGCTCTGATGTATGTTATACATGTGGGGTTTCAGGTCACTATATGAGGGATTACCCGATGAATGATAGAGGTGTTATGGCTCGGCCCACTGGATTAGTAGATGCTTCAGCTTCCTCGGTATGTTTTCCAGAACTAGGCCCTCAGACTTACGTTAGGTAGAGGTAGAGGTGGAGCGTCTAGCTCTGGCAGTGGTCAGAACCGCATATATACTTTGACTAGGCATAGAATCAAGAGCAGCTGCCCTATGCTGATATAGGTATAATTACTATTTATGTGTGGCTAAACAGTTATTATTATTTATGGTGGCCGGTGCGGTATTGTGTATATTAGCTTGTTGTGTCATAGGTTGGTAATATTATAGTTACCGAGGGAATTCTGCAAAAAGAAAAACTTCCATAAGGTCCCTAAGAATTTAACGTTCGAGAAAGAATGTTTTTAAAGGGGGGAGGATGTTACACCTCATAGTTTCGTATGCTGAGATTCGAGCTACCTTTCAGGCGGTATGTGAGATTATATGTGCTTATCTTATGATTGTGAGGGTTTAAGCTTATATAATAAGCTATGAAAGGATTGGAGGACAAGTGATTTAAGGAAATTAAGTTTGTTGGAACTTTGGAGAAAATATGAAGGGCAATTTTGGCCCAACTTTGAGGAAGAATATTTTTTAGCATATGTGAAGTTTTGTAGCAAAGCAAAGGCCTAAAGTGAAGTTCATGAAGTGTAGTTTCCAACACAACAAACCGCGCGTTGACCCGATGTCGGAATAGAGAATTACGAGCATTTTAAGATGGGCTGTCAAAGCAGGGAATAACTTTGCGCAAACGCGCCTGGAAGTGGCGCGAACGCACAGAAGGGCGAGCCAGCAACTCAGCGCGAACGCGCCCCATTGTGGCACGAATGCTCTGAACAATGTTAAGTCGGTGGAGACTGACTCTGCGCGAACGCGCCTCTAGGTGGCGCGATCACGCAGAGTAAATTTTGAGTCAGTGAGACCAGACTCTAAGAGCACTATATAAAGGGGCTTAACCCCTCATTTTCCTTCCAACACATCCCAAATAATTCCCAAAACCTCTGGAGATTTCTCCCAACCTTCACCCATAAGATTTTACCGCAAATTAAGTGAAATCTCCGAATTTAGGTCCGGACAGCGTATAGTTGTGATTATAATATTGTATTGCAGCGAAACTTGGCTTGGATTCAAGGTGAATATTGAGAAAATTGCGGTTATAGTGGAAGTGAGGTATGAATCTTTCGTTATTACTTTTGAATTAAGCTTAGTTAAGGAGGAAAAGTTATTGAATGATCGTATAATGAATTTCTGAGTTGAGGAATTGGAAAACATCGTGTGGGATGTTTTATGGAATATATTGGTATTGATAATATTGTTATTGATGTTGGTATTGTTGTTGTTGTTGTTGGTTGCTGGATTGTGATTTCGGGCTATGCATATAAACAGGGGAGATGCTGCCCGAATTTTGGTAGATTCTAAAAGGGTTTTAATTAGAGGCTTGAGACAAGTGTATGATGGTGAGCCTAACAATAGTATGGATTGTTTTATATGTGGATTACGAGACTACGAATGATCTTAAGTAGATTGCAAGCCTGGAGATAGGTTGGAAAGTCGAGAAGTGAGTTTCCAGGTATGTTAAGGCTAAACCTTTCTTTCTTTAGGCATGATTCCTTTGTTCTGAACCTATACATGATATCTTCAATAACTCTGTTTCTAAAATACCAAACCTTATAGTTCCTGATGTTCCTGTGATATCATTGAGCTTGTTTCATGGCTATTGATGTTGATCTCACCTCATGATTTTGTTCCTTCAAGGTGAGACATGTTCATGATGATGGTTCCATAATAATAATCCAACGAGTTTAGGAACAGGTTCTTAAGAAATGTTTTATAGGACATGAATAGAGTGCTAGTAGAGGATCCCTAGTGAGGTATTTAATGTTCGAAGAGAGCTTTATATTGTATCTTAGGAATTGGTCATTGTTTAGTCAAGCGAGAAGAAGTACAGGTTAAGTGATAACCATGAGAAGTGCATAGAGATTACTTGTAGAAGTTTGGTTATGATGTCAATTATAATTACCACTGGTCTACGGCTAGTCGGGTAGATGTTACCACAAGGCTACGGCCGGTGGGGCAGATATGTGTTTACCCACTGGTTTACGACCAGTTGGAAAGCTATGTATTTACCACCATGCTACAACTGGTTGGGCAGTTATTACCACCGAGTTACAGCCGGTCGGGCAGATACCGGGCAGTTGCGCTCTACCGTCGGGCGATAATCGAACGGGCAGTTACCACTGTGCTACGGCCGGTCGGGAAGTTACCATTGATCAGTTAGACAGTTAGCACCAGGACGACAAGTAAGTTAGAGACACAGTATCAAACATAGATGTAGTTAAAGATATGGGAGTATTAAGAGAAATGCTAGATTCTCATCGGCAAGTCAGAAGTGCCAGGTTGATTCTTATCCTCTTTCTTTTCAGCATATATTGACTATGTTACATTTCCGCCTTACATACTCGATATATTATTCGTACTGACGTCCTTTCTTATGAAGGCTTCGTTCATGCCCACAGGTGTAGACAAATGGGACGAGGATCTTCCACAGTCGGCTGCTTTCAGGTACTAGTTTTGATTGGTGGGCTCCACTTCTTCCTGGAGCATTGCCGAGTCTGGGTCGTATATGTATTTTGTATTAAGGGTATGTCAGGGCCCCTGTCCCGACTTATGTACTTCAGTCATGTTCATAAAGGCTTTGCAAGCAGATTCCTGTGTACTGCTTAGTTATGTTTTATTAGTGGATATGTTGACATCGTAGGCCTATTGTACCTATACGTATGCATGATACTATTTTCATAGTTGGCCTTCTTGGCCTTATATTGCCATTGGAGACATAGATGATGCGAGTTACAGTTTGGTTTGCTCGGTCCAGTAAGGTGCCGGGTGCCAATCACACCTTACCGAGGTTGGCGTGTGACACTAACCTTCATTTAAGTAATTCCCCATGAATCTATCCTTTATTATTCAATTCCACCATGATTTTCGATTATAGAATAAGGGTTTTTCATAAATTGGATTTAGAGGGAATAATGAAATTATAGGTTCAAATTTGATTAGATTTCCATAATTTTTAAGGACCACTATGTAGACTATAGGTAAGATGAATTCAAGCTAAAATTTCAGTTTTACCCTTGGGGCTCGGGTTTGGTTATTTTGGGTTCCTTTTTTTGGTTCCGAGTAGAAGTATAGTAATGGGTATCTATGGACTCGTGTGTTAATGTAGAATTCATTTTTGATAAACTTTGCTCGTTCAGAGGCACTTCGGAAGGGGAAGGCAAAGGTTTGAGTGTCTGTGGTTCTCGCTTGGCTTTCGAGGTAGGCTAAAGTTAACTATTTAGACTCCGATTGGAGAACGTATATAGTTTATAGTTGCTGAAAGGGTATTGGGCGTGAAATGAGGTCCCACCTTAGTGACTATGATGAGAACTTGGGTGGGTACCGATGTAATTTTTTGGGTAGTTAATGTAAAATAGTGCATTAAGACGGGGAAAGCATGTTGAGCTGTCGGACATTGAAGGTGGTAATAAATCAACTGGTTTGGTATGATTGTTTCTTATGTGGGCTATGATAGCCATATTTGATTTATACTTGTAATTGTTGACTCATTTTAACCTCATCACTCGACATCTTGTATAAATTATGAAAGAGGAACTATGCTTGATATTCGGGCTGAGATTATGAACTTGAATGTTATATGCATACCAATTCCATATATTTATGTTATGGCTGCCATATGATATCATACATATTGCGTTCACTCATACTTATACATTCTATGGATGAGTTGTGGAAAAGGAGATACGAGGTGGTCTTTAAGCCGCGATGAAGGTAAGAATGATGTTACATATCCGCGATGGTTTATGGGAGTGGGTTACGCGCCGAAACATACATATATTCTAGGATAGGGTTGCATGTCCCAACATGGGACCGGATTGCACGTCGCAATAGGTATATGGACCTTGCGAATCCCCCATAGGTCATGGCTATATGGCATGTCATCTAGCATGTGCGTACCGGGATAAATACTGGCCAGTTCATTGCATTCATTATTTCATTCAGTCTACTCGATTCCCTATTTGATTACAGAATACCCATTGCTTTATATAAAGTATGAATTATTGGTTATAACTAAGGGAGTTTAGTTGTGTTGATCCATTTGGTGTTTGCGATCAATCTTTATATGCTTTATGTGATGTCATTAATTGTCTGCCTATGATACCTACGGAGTACAAGTGGTTGTACTCATACTATACTTTTGCACTTCGTGCACATACCGATCCCTGCTCCAGTTCATGCAGATACTGATCCAAGCAGTAGTGGAGGTCTTTTCTTAGTGTCGACCAACTGTGTCGCCTCCCTTAACATTAACTCAGTTCTATCTGTTATTTGAGAGAAATATGTTCCTCGTAGCTTGAGAGACAGGAGGAGGGACGAGTTCTCCGCCCTAAAGTAAAGATGGTTATCTGTTGCGGAGTATGAGTCCAGATTCATGCTTCGGCCCCTCCTCACTAAGGTAGAGAGAGGGGCAATATATTAAGGGTTTGACCATTTTTCTTCTATTGGCGACTTTATAGGTAGTAGCTTCTGGGACTTCATTTCAAGCAGTGGTGGATTATGCCAAAGAGGTTGAGTCGGTGAGATACCAGGCTTAAGGTAGAGGTAACAACAAAAAGGCTTACAGGTTTGGTAGTTTCGAGGATCTTACTCTAGAGGTGGGGGACACTATGACAGTGACTATCATCACCTTTCCAGTTACACTGTATAGTCAGTACTTTAGATTTCAGCGGGTAGTCCATCCGGGCACAGTGAGTACAGTACTGACATGAATATTGAGGTTCTTATTCCCGATACTCAGACTGTAAAGGGCATTCGGGTTCATCTGTATTAGTTCAGCAGCCCATGACGGGCAGTGCATGTTATAAATGTGGTGACCAAGGGCATTTCAGGAGAGAGTGCCCAAATTCAGACAGGGAAGGCCTAGCAGAGTTCTCAGATTCAGGTATCTATGCCTCCAACAACGTCAGCTAAAGAATACGGATTTTCTGGTAGAGGGGGTTCTCAGCTTGGCAAAGGTGTTCATCAATCTAGTAAAGGCAGTTCTCATTCAGCGAGGAGTGGAGTTCAGTCAGGCCATGGTGGTTGTGGATATCCGTAGTTCGAGGAAAGACGTGGCTATTTTTATTCTTTCCTTGGTAGGCCAAAGGCCCAGGCTTCTGATGTTGTTATCACAGGTACTATTTCGGTTTGTCGTCGGTCAGCTGTGACAGTATTTGATCTACATACTTTTATGTGTCTACTTATTTTGCTTTGGGTCTGGATATATTGTACGAGTCTATTGATTTCTCTGCTACTATTTCTACTCCTGTTGGGAATTCTGCATTGGTGGATCGAGTCTCGTCTTTAATGGGGTGTGAAATTTAGGCTGATTTGAAGATTCTAGACATGGTAGATTTCGACATTATTCTAGGCATCGATTGGTTGTCCGCTTGTCATGCGATCTTTGACTGTCATGCTAAGACAGTTACGTAAGCCATGCCAGAAGTTCCTAGGTTGTAGTGGAAGAGTGTTATTAGTCACGTGCCAAAGAGGGTTATATTTTTTCTTTGAGCTCGGTGGATGGTTCAAAAAGGATATTTGGCTTATTTAGCCTATGTTCGGGACACCAATTCAGATACTCCCACTTGAGTTAGTGCCAGTGGTAAGGGAGTTTCTTGAGGTATTTCTGGCAGATCTACCGGGTGTACCACCGGATCGTGACATCAATATCTATATTGAATTGGAACCAGGCATTAAGCCCATTTTTATCCCTCCGTATCGGACAATGCCAGCGGAGTTAAAGCAATTGAATGAGTAACTACAAGATATTTTGAGTAAGGGTTTATTAGACCTAGTATCTCACCTTGGGGTGCTCCGGTGCTATTTGTGAATGAGAAGGATGGAACCATGCGCATGTGTGTTAACTATCAGTAATTAAACAAGGTTACCATCAAGAACAAGTACCCCTTCCTCGTATTGATGACTTATTTGATCAGCTTCAGGGTGCATCAGTTTTCTCTTAGATCGATTTGAGGTCCGACTATCACTAGTTGAAGATTAGGGAAGAGGATAGTCCCAAGACAGCTTTCAGGACCTGTTATGGTCATTATGAGTTTTTGGTTATGTCTTTTGGAATGATTAATTCCCCAGCAGTCTTCATCGATTTGATCAAGCCGTACTTGGATTCTTTTGTGATCGTTTTCATTGATGATTTCCTAATTTACTCTCGTAGTAGAGAAGATCACGAGCAACATTTGAGAATTGCGCTTGGGATTCTGAAGGAGAAGAAACAACACTCTAAATTTTAAAGTGTCAGTTCTGGCTAAGTTACGTGGTGTTGTTAGGCATGTAGAGTCCAAGGAGATTCGGAGTTTCATTGGCCTCGCCAGTTATTATTGGTGTTTTGTAGAGGGTTTCTCATCTATTGCATCTCCTTTGACCAAATTGACTCAATAGAATATGGTTTGCCAACGGTCAGATAAGTGTGAGTCAAGCTTCCAAAAGCTCAAGACTTTGTTGACTGCAACCTCAATTTTGACCATACCCACAGAGGGAGAGGGCTTCATTATATATTATGATGCTTCACGGATCGGACTTGGGTGTGTTCTGATGCAGAAGGGAAGTTTATAGGCTATGCTTTAAGGGATTGAATGTGCATGAGAAGAACTATACCATTCATGATTTGGAGTTAGTGGTTTTTGCATTAAAGATTTGAAGGCTTTATCTTCATAGGGTGCATTTTGAGATGTTTACTTATTATCGAAGCCTTCAACACATTTTCAATTAGAAGGATCTCAATTTGAGGCAACAGTGATGGTTGGAGTTTCTCAAGGACTATGACATGACCATTCTTTATCATCCAGGCAAATCCAATTTAGTGGCGGATGCCTTGAGTTGGAATGAAGTGAGTATGGGTATCCTAGCTTGGTTACAAGTAGGAGAGCGTCCTTTGGATATGGATGTTCAGTCCTTGAAAAATAGCATGGTGAGATTTGATATTTCAGAACCTGGCAAAGTTCTAGCTTGTGTAGAGGCATGGTCTTCCTTATTGGAGCAGATTAGGGCTCGATAATTTGATAACGCGAAGTTGTGTAAAACTCGAGACAAGGTATTATAAGGAATGTCCAATGAGGAAATTTTAGATGATGAGGGTGTTTTGAGGATCAAGGGTCGCATATATGGTCCCCAAGTTGGGGATTTGACTAGATTGATCATGGAGGAGGCTTACAGTGCGAGATACTATTCATCTAGGTACTACAAAGATGTATCGGGATTTGAAACAACAGTATTGGTGGTGTAGTATGAAGAGGGATATTGCGAGGTATGTGACTCGGTATTTGAATGGTCAACAAGTGATATACGAGCACCAAAAACCTAGTGGGATTACTCAGAGGATGCCCATGCCGGAGTGGAAGTAGGAACGGATTGCTATGGACTTGATGGTAGGATTACCACGGACCTTGGGGAAGTTTGATGCTATTTGGGTCAATGTAGACCGTTTGACTAAGTCTACTCATTTCTTACCTGTTCAGACACCTACATTTTGGAGAAGTTGGCCAAAATCTACATTTGAGAGATAGTTCATTTGCATGGGGTACCAGATAGTTCATTTGCATAGGGTACCTATTTTAATCATCTCGAATCGAGGGTCACAGTTTATATCTCATTTTTGGTGGTCTATGCAAAAGGAGTTGGGTCCTCGGATAAATCTTAGTACAACATTTCACGCTCAGACGGATGGTCAGTCTGAGCGGACTATTCTGGTTCTTGAGGATATGTTGCGGGCTTGTCAGATTTATTCTGGTGGTCATTAGGATTAGTTCTTGTCATTGGCGGAGTTCGCTTACGACAATAGTTACCATTCGATCATTGAGATGGAAACATTCGAGGCATTGTATGGTAGGAGATGTCGTTCTCTGGTTGGTTGGCTCGATACATTTGAGGTTAGCCGTTGGGGTACAAACTTGCTATAGGATTCTTTGGACAAGGTCAACTTAATTCAGGAGAAACTCCTTAGAGCTCGGAGTAGGCAGAAGAGTTATGCGGATCGAAAGGTTCATGATTTGGAGTTCATGGTTGGTGAGCGGCTTTTGTTGAAGGATTCACCCATGAAGGTCAAGTTGAGCTCGAGGTATATAGGTCCATTTGAGATCATTCAGCTTATTGGTGAGGTAGCCTATGAGTTGATTTTTCCACCTGTTCTATCAGGTGTCCATCCCGTATTTCTTATCTTGATGCTCAAGATGTATCATTCAGATAGTTCTCATGTGATTCACTGGGATTTTGTGTTGCTTGATCAGAAGACCTTTGAGGAGCAGCCGGTTGCTATTCTAGATAGGCAGATTCAAAAGTTGAGATCCAAAGAGATAGCTTCGATGAAGGTTCAGTGGAAGCATCGTCCAATCGAAGAGGCTACTTGGGAGACCGAGTCGGATATGCGGAGTAGATATCCCCAACTTTTTGTCGATTCAAGTACTTTCTTTCTCTTTACTTTCACGGGCGAACGTGTGTTTAAGTGGTGGATGATGTAACGACCCGTTAGGTCATTCTGAAGATTTTACTCCTTTTTGCCCAAATGGCCATTCCCTTAGTTTTATTTTGGCGTATTAGACTTGCGAGGATGGGTGGCACAATTATCGAGGTAATTGGATTAGTATCGAATAAGAAATCCTGGTTTTGAGTTTCTTAAGTTTTAGTTTTAGTTTTAGAAAGCTTTGAGCAGTAGTTGACTTTTGGGTAAACATATCTGAAATCGAATTACTATTGTACCACAAGGTTCGGAATGTAATTTTTGACTTAGTCAAGTAGTTTTCAAGCAGTTGGTTCGGGTCTTGAGGCATTCGGATGAGATCCGGGTCATAAGTTAAAAACTAGTTAAGTTAAGTTTAATAGTAGAATTTGGTCAGTACTGTCGAGACGACCTCTTTTGAGAATTCTGAATGTGCGAGCAGGTTCATTCTGTGTTTTATGACTGAAATGCATCTATGGTTTGTGTTCAGGGGCTCTCGGATGAGTTTCAGGTGTCGATTCCAAATTCGGGGAACACCAGAATTTTCTGATGTTCAGTTGCTGGTTTTCTTCTTCGCCTTTGCAATGGAGGGACCACGATTGTGAGTCTTAACCAAGGTAGTCATCGCGATCGCACGACCCCACTCACATTCGCAAAGAGGGAAAGGGGCTTAGGCGGGGCCATGCCTAGGCATCGCGATCGCGATGCCCTTGTCGTGTTCGCGATATTTGGGCCGGGTTAGGGACATGATCGAGAGGCAAGGCTTGCGTTCGTGAAGAAGGTTGGAGTAGAAATAAGGATTTAAGTCCAACTTCAATTTTAGATTCTATTTTCACATAACTCATGGTGTAGGGATCGTTTTAGGGTGGAATCTAAGTGTTTTATTCAAGATTCAGTCTTGGGGTAAGATTCTAACCTTGATTCCCTTTAAATCCATCCTTTATTATTTAATTCCTCCCATGATTTTAGATTACAGAATAAGGATTTTTCCATAAAATTGAGTTATGAGGAAATAATGAAATTATAGGTTCAAATGTGATTAGATTTTTATTATTCTTTAAGGATTCCTACTACGTAGACTATTGGCAAGATGAATTTAATTTGGAATTCCAGTTTTACCCTTAGGCTCGGGTTTGGTTATTTTGTGTTCTGAGTAGATTTATAGCTATGGGTGTTACGGACACGTGTGTTAATGTAGAATTTGTATTAAATATACTTTGTCCGTTCGGAGGCACTTCAGAAGGGGAAGGTTGTGGCTCCTGCTCGGCTTTATAGTTTACTTTTTGGACTTCGATTGAAGGACTTACATAGTTTTTAGATGATGAAGGGGTATTGGGCGTGAAAGGGGGTCCCACTTTAGTGACTGCAATGAGCACTTGGGTGGTACCAGTGTAATTATTCGGGTAGTTAATGTAAAATAGTGTATTGAGATGGGGAATGCATGTTGAGCCTTCGGGCATTGAATGTCGTGGTAAATCCACTGGTTTGGTGTGGTTGTTGTTTATGTGGGATATGATTATCATGTTTGATTTATACTTGTAATTATTGACTCATTTTACCCTTATCACTTCATATCTCGTATAAATTATGAAAGAGGAATTATCGTTGATATTAAGTCTGAAATTATGAACTCGAATGGTGTATGCTTACCCATTCCACATATTTATGTTATTGCTGGTATGTGATATCATGCATATTTTCTTAATTCATACTTATACATTCTATGAATGAGTTGTAGAAAAGGAGATATGAGGCGGCCTATAAGATTGGATGAAGGTAAGAGTTATGTTACATATCCACAATGATTTATGGGATCAAGTTGCACGCTGCAACATACATGCATAATTTTTTCATGTACTACAATATTAGTCTATTATCAAACACAATCTTTAGAAACACATAAATGTCCAACAGTAAAGTTTAGAATATGTAATCTAAGTAAGAATCTAGCTCTGATACCAATGTGAGAATTTTTCATTCTAGACTGTGATTCTGATACATAAACAATCTAACATAATAATCCTATCAATAGTTTTAGATTCGTTGGAGCTAATTGTTTGTCACATAATCTTATAATATCGGTAGTCCAATCAAAAAACATATATGAATAGGCTATTACATTCTTCTTGACCTGAATTGAGCGGAAGTGCTTGATTTTGTGTTTTGAGAAAATCAATTTTATTTTCTCTTTATTGACTTTTGTATGTTTTTCTAAACTACCATATGTGGAGTAGATTATCTATATACTATTAAAAAGATGATAATTTGGCCTAGAATTATGATAAATGTCATGTTAGGAGAAAGATATGTGGTAGGTTGTCACGCCCGAATCATGGCCTGAGCGTAACACGGCACTCAGTGCCTTGCTATATGTGACTGAGTGAACCGCATGACTTGCTGAATCAACATGGGACATGAACTGATACGGAATATAATATAGACATGCATGGTGAGAGTAAAGCATGAGATTGAATAATCATAAGTCTGAAATATATAAAATAAATGTTGAGCCAATATTGGCTATACGACTTTAAACATCTGACATGACATAACTAAACTAGTCTAGTCTAGAAACCTCTGACATGAGTCTGACTGCTAAATTGTTTACCAGGACAAGGCCCCCGACATACCTTAACTGCATAACTGACATGAAATAAATAAAGATAAAACTCTGAATGAGATGGGACTCACCAATAGCTGATACGTACAAAGTCCTAATGAGCTGATTTGTCATCCTGTAAATCTACATCGTGAAATGCAGGCCCCCAGGCAAATAAAAGAGGACGTCAGTACACTTGAATTATACTGGTATGTAAGGCAACTGAATGAAATAAGCATGACACATGAAATAATAGAACTGAAGCTGAAATTGTATCTATAAGCTGAACATAAACATGAATATCATCTGACATGAATATGTGTAGCATGAATAAAATATTTTAAGTCTGTAAAGATATATGTGGGAGAGCATTAGTATAGCCGACATGTAACCACCACGTAAGCACATGGCGTCTAATCTCTGCCCGATCGGCTAAGCCATCCTCTACCTTGCCGGGTACAAGACATGAACATGACATGAATTAATCTAATAACCAACAATAGGTAAACATGAAGGAATCGTCCTAACTGGGCGGAGCGATCCTTATCCTACGCTGGCATAGGTAGTTTCAGGATGTCTAAGCCTTCTCAGTAATCTAAGCAACTCCTAAAAACATGAACATGGATATAATTGACTTAGTAGCCCATGAGTTATATAAACATGATTGTCAACATGATTCGTGATGGTATTATAACATGAATATAGATATATGGTATAACTTGTATGAAAACATGAAAGCATGTAGAAGTTCATGAAAATAAACATAAAAGTTTGTATCTTGCATTTAAGAACCCATGGAATGAAAAATATGGGTTTTCATGGATTACAGAAGATTCTCAATAACCAAAGTGGACTATTAAGAACATAATAACGAAGTAATAAGACAACATGGTATATCATGATACATGCACTTAGGATTATCATGAACATGGCTGGAAACCCTAATTTTAGTGCAAATTTGTATAATCATGGAAGCACGTGGCGTGGGGAAAGAACAATGATGTTCCCACATGTAGATGGAAACCCTACATAACTGGAACGCTCCGAAACTCGTAACGATGGTCTAAATTTGGAGAAGAAATCCAAAAGCCTTAATCTTGAATCCTTGTGATGCTAATGAATTCTTATTTAGAAATCATGGATATAGGTCAGAATTCACTTGAAAGGCTTAGAATAGGCTTACCTTGGTGTATTGGATTGATGGGAGAAGAAAACCTTCGTGTTAGGGCTTGAGAGTATGAAAAATCGAATAAACAGCTGAACTCCCATATTTATCCTTGTACTACGTTGGCAAATATACGACCCACTTATATGGCCCGTATTTAGATATACAGTTCGTATAACTTGGCCATTTTTCAATTGGTTGAATTTTCCAGAAACTGAGATTTTCCCCTCAAGATATATGGACAGAAATACGGTCCGTATTCATATATACGGCCAGAAGTTACGGTCTGTATTTGGTGACTGTATTCCCACTGTCAATTTTCAGAACCCAAGGTTTTTCCCATGCATCGATACGGACCAAAAGTACGGTCCGTATTTATTTATATGGACCGTAAAATTGGGCGAAACTGGTACTTCATTGAACTGAAACAAATTTAATTCTAACACTTCCCGCCTGGTTTCCTAAGTCCTGAATCATGAACATATCTTAGTTTAAAGATACGAGGTGTTACATAGGTTTAGGTTAGGTAATAATTAGTTACTGTTTTTTGAACTTGAATTTCTGAAGTTACAAAATAATTGGTTATATTTTTCTGAAAAAATAAATTTTGTTATAAAAAGGAGCTAAAAAACGTAATTTTAAAAAATTTAAAAGCTGATACCATGCATATGTTGTGTGTGAGTTAGTGGGGGGAAATGGGGGGTAATGAACTATTGTAACTATCTTTTCCCTCTATTTTTTCGGGAGTTAACTGCTACGTGGCTGTTTCATTTTTGTCATTAATGCCCGTATTAGTAATGTACAATATCTGTTAAACTACACAAGATTCATCATTTTAAATCCATGTATATATTGATCTCAACACCTATTGTTCAGGGGGGGGGGGGGGGGGGGGGGGGGAAGAAGAAAAGTCAGATATTTTGAAATTAAGTGCACGTCCTTTATTCCCGAGAAGTTTTTAAATTTTTTTTTAAAAAATGAAAGATAAATAATGTAGCATGAAAGTTTTTTTTTTTTTTAAATAATAGAAGTGCACATTAATTATTCCCCAATTCCCCCCCCCCCCCCCCCCCCCCCCCACTAACTCACAAACACACAGTGCTAGGAAATATAGTTATTAGTACGGCTGCTTATCGGGCGGATAGGATGGATAATTATGTTTAATGGTTCGGGTTAACGGTTATCGGCTTTTAAAAGTATTAATCCGCTAGCCAACCTATAAGATATCGGTTGGTTCGGTATCAGATTACAATTATCGGACGGTTATTGGGCGATGTATCGGTTAAATATAAGAAAAAATGAAAAATCCTTCTCTGTACCAGAATCTTTCTGGTTTTGTACTCGCTCTTGAGTTGACGAAGCAAGGGAAGCTTCTGTCTGGCCCTCAGCCTGGTCGTGTATGCAGGGAGTCTGGTCGTGGGATATCATAAACTATGTAATTGACACAATTATGTTGACTTGACGTGTCTATATGGAGTGGTGTGGGTAATGATATGGATTTGAGCACTTCGCATAAATCCTTCTGAATACATCAAAAACCGACTAAAACTTGAATGTGCATGTACCTTATCCATTTTCATATTTGATACTTTTATTTCTCAAAACACTAAAGGCTACAAAATTAAACATGTCCAACATCATACAATGTACCTCATGTAAGCTGGTCTGGATACTTGCATATTTTATTATTTCCAAGAGGATTGATTAACCACATTAAATTTATTTTGGGGTTATACTTGGGAATTAATGGATTGCAGTTATCAGCTACCTCTTTATTCAAACATAAAGAGGCAGAAACATTCAACTATTTGCCTCTTCAAACTTTTATTTTCATCAGCAATAGAGCATTACATTCTTGGAATAACTACAAGAATTGGTAAGTTCAGTCAAACAACATAAAATATCAAGTACTAAGTTATGCCACCCAAACAGATCACTAATGAGTTGTTTTAAAAATAATCAGTTCTTCTGCACATCTAATTAGTCTACTTTTGCCCAATGTAATCAAATAGCATATTTGCTTTTCCTTGCACAACTGCTGGTTATTTTTTCTATTGCAGCAACCAGCAAGTATCCTATAGTATGAAAATAGAATAGTGATTGAGTAAAATTTAAGTGCATCAAACAAACAATGGGAAGAATAGTAGAAAAATTATGAAAGTCACCTTGTACTATATGTCAACTACGATAGGGTCTTTCCCAGCGCTGGCTAAATCTGAAGAGAAAATTATAATAATGAGTCATGTCATAAGTATACACCATTTACAACAATAATATACAACAAATATAAATAAAAGTATTATTACTTGTTCAAGCTGCTCGAGATTATCAAGATCTTCCTCAACGCTAACAAGTTGTTTTAATTTTTCACTTCGAAGCCAATCTTGAAGACACACAAGAGCTTGCACAAATTTAGGAGTCGATGAACTCCTAAATGAATCAAGAAGACGTCCGCCGGTACTAAACGCAAATTCAAATGCCACACTTGAAACAGGTACAACTAATACATCGCGAGCCATCTCAGCAGGAATAGGAAATCTAGCTGAGTCATTTTCCACCAGTCTAGGATGTTAAATTCTTTAGTGTCATCCTCAGTTTCTTCACCAAAATATTTATCTAACTCTGTTCTAGCATCCACACCTCCACTCACTGTTTTATAGCTCTTTAGATCTTGCATGAGTGATTCTAAAAGTCCTGTACTTTGGGCACTTACTTGACTGCCAGAAAGCCCGGAAGTAGATGTGTCTAGTGAAGAGCAAGGTGAAGATACATCAAGCACGCTGCCTTTTGAGCTGGATTTTACATACTCACTAAATAATGAAGTCATGTACTTCTTTACTTCTGCTTGTATAGATGGCCCTTGCGTTCAAAGCATCTTTACAAGTGCATAGCCAACTGATTCAAGCTTGTAACGAGGATCCAAAATACATGAAATGAAAATTATCTTGTTCATTTTTGTTGGATCTCCCCAATACTTATTAAATTTTTCTTTCATCTTCTTTCCATATCACTTAAACCACTGTCTTCGCTTGCCATTAATTTATTCAAATAAACAGCAACCGCACAAATTTCAAGAAAATGAATATTTGACGTAACATAACGTGATCCAGATATTTTCAAAGTAAGAAGATAAAAGCCCTCAAGAAATCTCGTAATTCTTTTCACATGGACCCAATCACTACTCAAAAGTTCATCGGCAGTAATTCCAACTTCAACATAAGAATTTTCAAGATAATGTTTCAGGCCGATTTCACTAGAAGCATAATTTGAAAATGCATTCTCAAATTCAACTGCCCTACTCAACATCAGATAGGTGGAGTTCCACCTAGTTGGTACATCTAAACATAAAGATCTTTTACAACTGAGTTGTTCTTCATCACAACTTTCTTGAAATTTTTTCAACCTCGCGGGAGACTGCCTAACATATCTAACTGCATGTCTAACATGTTCAATAGACAAAGAGCATTCTTTTAAACCATTCTGGACGACAAGATTCATGATATGAGCCATACACCTCACGTGAAGGTGATTACCGTTCATCAAATTAGTTCCCATTTTTTGTTAATTGTTTGGACAATTCTTTTACTGTCACATCGTTTGAGCTTGCATTATCAACTATGACAGTAAAGATCTTATTTACCCCCCACTCACGTAAGCATCTACTAATACCATTTGCCATATCTTCACCTTTATGGCTAATAATAGGACAAAAATTAAGTATTTTCTTGCGCCTATTCCAATCACTATCGATCCAATGGGCAGTGATACACATGTAATTAATTCTTTGTATAGAAGTCCATGTGTCAGTTGTAATACAGACTCTCTATTTTGTTTCTATAAAATACTTCCTCAACTTTTGATTTTCTTCATTAAACAGATTAAAACAGTCTCCAGTCACAGTACTATGGGAAGGGATCCAAAAATGAGGTTGCGCCATTTTCATAAATTCTCTAAAACCTTCTTTTTCGACAAAGCTAAAAGGAAGCTCATCCACTATTCATAAAGCCTTCCTGCAGTCTTCTTGGTCAAATTTCTAAGAGACAACAGCTACGTCACCTTGACTACCCCCCCCCCCCCCTCGAATAGATTTAGAGCCTGTTTGGATGGGCTTATGCCTATAAGCTGCAAACAGCTTATAAGCTAAAAAAAATAAGTTGGGGTAGTCTAACTTATTTTTTTTTTTTGGCTTATAAGCTGCTTTAGATAAACTAAGTCAAATGGGCTCAATTATTTTTTTGAGCTTATTTTAAGCACAAAATGACTTTAAGCTGGCCAGCCAAACACTCAAAAAAGCTGAAAACAGCTTATAAGCAACTTATAAGTCAATCCAAACGGGCTCTTAAAGCCTATGATTGATTGTTGTTTTATCAACAGGAGGAGTAGGAAGCTTAGGACATGTCATCAAATGACCAAGAAGAGTAGACGTACCGTCTCTTGACTTAAAACAATACACCTTGTAGTAATGGCTACATTTCGCTTTCATACCTTCGGAAGTTTCAACTTCTGTAAAATGATCCCACGCGACAGACCTTTTTCTCCTTTTTTTTAGCACTAGTTGACTGAGTTATTTCAGCTTGACTTGCTGCATTTGAAGCCTCACTTCACCTATCACCTTATCACCTTGTTCATCCATGCTACGAGTTTAAGACTTTGAGTCCCTATGATAAGAAAAAACAATTCAACAAACAACTAAAATTAGAACAAATAAAATATGATCGGCACAGGGAAATAGAGAATTTGTTAATCCAAATACATCATAGACACATTATGGTAGTGGAAGCAAAACTGAAAACAGAAACAGAGCAAATAATGCAACACCTTAACATCATAGGGTTGGAAATAGATTAACAGATAGTCAAGCTGAATAAAACTCTTGCAAAAATAAATCGATCACACAAGACCTTCCAGTTATTGTATTAAGCCAAATAAATCTATTTGTATGTTTGGAGTTTTAGGTTTTATTGAGCTTCAACTTTACTTTATTCTAGAAATTGTTCAATTATCTAAGATAGTTTTATATCACTGCTTTAAATATGGTAATCCTACAAACTGAATGTGGATTATCATAAGGAAAAAATTCATTATTATCATAAGCGAGAAAAAAAAACTTAAAATTTACCTCGTAGAAGCAGAACAATTCTTGAGTCTTGCAGTATGCAGTTACTGACTAATGACTTACGGTGCTTTAGCCTTCAGGTAGATTAGGGTTATAAACTAATAACTAAAGTAATTAAGTGAATAAGTTACTGAATTACTAAATGGGCATGGCCTGCTGGGGCTTAGCTTTAGGTTTAGAAATTACAATTACCATACATACTTTACATGTTTAGGAGTAAAAATATAAAATATGATAAATTCTTAACGGGTTAACGGTTTACCCAAAAAGAAAATTAAGTAATCCATTCCCCACACCTATAAGTCGTTAATTATAAAATTTTAATCCATTCCCCACCCGCTAATCCGATAACCCAATACCAATAAGCCAATAAACCACTTTTGCGGTTGGTTTATCGGTAGCGGTCGATTTTGAACAACCCTAGTTATTAGCTAGATTATTGGGTTCATAAGTTATGGGAGTATGACACTGATGACTAGTGATTTAATGCAATTTCACTTTTTGTCAAAGTGGGTTAGTGGAGAGTTTTCATCAACTAGTTTTGGGCACGTCATTGCACTTGTGCCCCCATGTTAATTTGTGTAGATATTACTACTATTAAGAAGCACCGGTTGGTGCTCCTTTTTCGTCGTCCGTTGTGGACCCCCCTCCCCCCCCCCCCATAAAAAAAATTTGGGCCCCATATTAAACAGGCCTATAAAAAAATTGTAAAAACAAAATTGTGGGCCCCATATTAAACACCATCAAGTATTAAAAAAAAGAAAAAAAGTGGAACCCACCACATCCAAACTCACGGGAAAAAAAAAGGTGGATCCCATATTAACAAAATTAAGCAGTATTGAAAAAAAAAAGTGAATCTCATATTTAAAAAGCACCGGTTGGTGCTCCTTTTTCGTCGTCCATTGTGGACCCCCCCCCCCCCCCCACCACCCCATAAAAACAATTTGGGCCCCATATTAAACAGTTCCCAATAACATTAATTAGTTGATTAAATATTAAATTAAAGTATAAAGTAAAGGCTCTGGTGTATAGAGAAGACCTCACTGTTTAAGAAGTAACCATAGAAACGAAGGAATCCACTATTTCTGTTTTGATTTCTCTTATTTACTAGATTTTTGATACCTAGGAAAATACAATTTCTTATTTCTTTCTTATTTCACTCTTATTTCTTTCTTATTTCACAGTGAAATATCTAATAAAAAAAAAAAAGAAAAAAGGGCCCTATATATATTAAACAACAACTAATATTAAAAAAATATGTGGGCCCCATATTAAACACCATCCAGTATTAAAAAAAAAGAAAACAAAGTGGAACCCACCACATCCAAACTCACAGGAAAAATAAAGTGGACCCCATATTAACAAAATCAAGCAGTATTGAAAAAAAAAGTGAATCACATATTTAAAAAACAAACAATGTTAAAAAAAAATGTGGACCCCATATTAAACACCATGCGTATTCGTAGCAAACAGTAATATAATAAAGTTTTAAATACGGAGCAAAAACTACAATGTTATATTAATCGTGTTTTGAACATAGTATCCCATATTGACAAAATCAAGCAATATAAAAAAATAAAGAAAATGAATCCCATATTAAAAAAAATAAACAATGTCAAAAAAAAAAGTGCAGACTTTGTATTCTTAGCAAACACTAATATAATAAAGTTTTAGATATGGAGCACAAATTACAATATTATATCAATCGTGTTTTGAACATAGTATATATAAAAAAATAAATAAAAAAAATTGGGCCCCATATTAAACAGGCCCATAAAAAAACAAAATTGTTAAAAAAAAAATTGTGAGCCCCATATTGAACACCATCCAGTGTTAAAAAAAAAAAAAAGTGGAACCCACCACATCCAAACTCACGGGAAAAAAAAAGTGAATCCCATATTAACAAAATCAAGCAATATTAAAAAAAAAAAGTGAATCCCATATTAAAAAAACAAACAATGTTAAAAAAAAAATTGTGAGCCCCATATTAAACACCGTGCGTATTCGTAGCAAACACTAATATAATAAAGTTTTAAATACGGAGCACAAACTACAATGTTATATTAATCGTGTTTTGAACATAGTATCCCATATTGACAAAATCAAGCAATATATATATATTAAAAAAAAAATGAATCCCATATTAAAAAAATAAACAGTGTAAAAAAAAAAAGTACAAACTTTGTATTCTTAGCAAACACTAATATAATAAAGTTTTAGATACGGAGCACAAATTACAATGTTATATCAATCGTGTTTTGAACATAGTATATATATATATATATATATATTATATGCATAAAAATAGTGCAAACTAATAATGTCCAAAAGGGTGGGCCCCATACTAAACGACACCAAGCAATATAAAAAAAAAAAAAAAAAAAGAAACTATATAAAGCATGGGTTTAGACCCATGCTTCATCGTCCGTTGTCCCTTAAAAAAAGGATGGGCCCCATACTAAATAATACCAAGCAATAAAAAAAAAAGTGGAACTCGCCACATCCAAACTCACGGGAAAAAAAAAGTTGACCCCATATTAAAAGAATCAAGCAATATTAAAAAAAATGTGAATCCCATATTAATAAAACAAACAATGTTAAAAAACAAATGCTTAGAAAATCAAACAATTAAATCAATAATGATGGACTCATTGTCACATGCGTATCAACCCATTAGTGGGAGCAAATGAAATTATTGTACAGCAGCATACTTAAAATACTTATATATTAAAATAAGATAGAATCTAATTACTTTTTCATTTTTTCCTTACTCTAATAAATGTGAAAAGAGATTAATGTCATAAAAGAAAAAATAATATTAAATGGAGATCAAATAATTAATAAGGTAAATTAGTGAAATTCTAATTCTAATTGATATTTCCTTAAAAACCGTGTAAAAAACAACATGACAAGTAAAATGAGTTAAACAAAAAATATTTACTAAAAATTAAAAAATAGAAGTTTTTCATTTAAATAGAAAATCAAATTTCTACTTCGTTTCATCTTAAACATGTAAAATTAATATAATAATTTTAATTAGAATTATCCAAATCAAAATTTGATAAAAATATTATATGTATTACAATACTATTACTATTATATAGAAGAGCCGGTTTATAGAGGCAAGATCGTCGTCCGTATTCGGTCCTACTTTTTTATTTAAGAGTAAAAATATCCTTTGTGATCCCACCCACTTTTTTATTTTAGGGAAAAAAAATGACGTTTTATACTTTATATTACCAATTCTTCTATAAAGTAAATAGAAATACTTTATTATATTTCTATTTTTCTACTATATAGAAGCACCAGTTTACCCATGCTTCGTCGACAGTCACTCTTAAAAAAAAAAAAAAAAAAAAAAACTAGACCCCATCCTCCCCAAACTCATGAAAAAAAAGTGGACCTCACCCTCTCCAAACTCACGGAAAAAAAGTGGACCCCATATTAACAAAATCAAGCAATATAAAAAACAAAAGTGAATTCCATATTAAAAAAACAAACAATGTCAAAAAAAAAGTGTAGATTTTGTATTCGTAGCAAACACTAATATAATAAAGTTTTAGATACGGAGCACAAAATACAATGTTATATTAATCGTGTTTTGAACATAGTATCCCATATTGACAAAATCAAGCAATATAAAAAAAAAAAAGTGAATCCCATATTAAAAAAAAAAAAAAACAATGTCAAAAAAAAAGTGCAGACTTTGTATTCGTAGCAAACACTAATATAATAAAGTTTTAGATACGGAGCACAAATTACAATGTTATATTAATCGTGTTTTGAACATAGCATATATATATATATATATATATATATATATATATATATATATATATATTATATGCACAAAAATAGTGCAAACCCATGCTTCTATATAGTACTAATATATGCATAAAAATAGTGCAAACTAGTAATGTCAAAAAAAAAAGTGCACCCCATACTAAACAACATCAAGCAATATAAAATAAAAAAAAAGTCGAACCCACCATCTCCAAACTCACGGTAAAAAAAAGTGGACCCTATATTAACAAAATCAAGCAATATCAAAAAAAAAGTGAACCCCATATTAAAAAAAAATAATGTAAAAAAAAAAAGTGCAGACTTTGTATTCGTAGTAAACACTAATATAATAAAGTTTTAGATACAAAGTACAAACTACAATGTTATATTAATCGTGTTTTAACATAGTATGTATATATATATATATATATATATATATATATATATATATATATATATATATATATATATATATATATATATATAATATTTATATTTTAAAATAAGATAGAATTTAATTACTTTTTTATTTTTATTCTCTTTTAAAAAATATTAATAAATTTGCCGATTTTGTATTCGTAGCAAACATTAATATAATAAAATTTTAGATATGAAGCACAAACTACAATGTTATATTAATCGTGTTTTAAACATAATATACATATATATATATATATATATATATATATATATATATAATCACTGACAACTACATACACATAAATGCACTATAATCTAAAGTGTTGGGCCCGTGCTGACCGTCTAGTATATATATATATATGAAGACACTCGTGTTATGAGTAATATAAAATGTAAATGCGAAAACTATCAGCTCTATTTGCAGAACAGTTTGGGCGTTTCATTGTCAATCAGAACGATAATGTTAATATTTGAACGTGTATGCAATGTGTAATAGAAAATGCTACCCCAAAATTTTGAAGATCAGTTTGATGATTATTCAGGATGTGTGATGAGTTGCTTATCAGTGCGTAGGTGAGTCGATATCCTTTAAAACTAAAAATTGCAACCATTGAATTTAGTTAGGGTTGGCCGATATGTAAAGAGTTAATTATTTGTGGTATTAGGTGCAAACATGTTATATAACTGTATCGCACCTAAGACTTCCTTTTAGACGATATTCTTTGTGTAACTCCCTCTTTGACTTTTTGGCTGCTCTGTCAAGACCATAACTTTGGTCGCGGATATTGATATCTCTCTTGAAAGTGCAACGTACAATATGTGAGAAAACACGTTGGGGCAACAAATCAACATTGGGAATTGTTTGACCTTGTGCTTCATTTATTGTCATTGCAAAGCAAAGATGTACTAGACCAGAACTTTCGTTTATTAAGCATTCTTTAGCGATTCCATACTACCATACTTGACCGTCAATTGTTCTAGAAGGAGGATAAAATTGTGTATTATTGTTGGTTCTTCTCCGTTACCAACACGAAGTAAGAATTCACTAAATGTTGGATCAATTCTTGCTCTCAAATTTTTGGTAAACTTGAGAGAGGAACATGCATTCGACTCGCCAAGTCACTTTAAAAGTTATATTATCCCATTAGAAGAGGTTCCTTCTATATAATTAGCAGATTTTGTGCAAATAGTATGCGTTCAAAGTTGTTTTAGTTACTTAGCTATCAACTTACCATTTCGTGGTACAAATAATAGTAGATACTTCCTTCGTCCCATAATAAGTGTCATCTTAGTCAATTTTTTTTGTCCCATAATAAGTATCACCTTAGGAAACCAAAACATAAATTGACTAGTTTTTTTCCAATTCTACCCTTATACAATAAAGTAACATCTAAATGATGATTGGAAAAGCCACATAGTAACTTGGTATTGTTGGATTCCCAATGTCAAAAGGTTTACTTCTTGTGCATGCTCTAATCAAAAGGTAAAAGTAATTTATTTTTATTATATAGGGGTAATTTGGTAAACTTCACATTGCATTATTGATTTCTTAATATGCGTGTTTTTGGCTAAGGTGACACTTATTATGGGACGGATGGATTAACATTTTCTATCCAAATTTACTTAAACAAGAATATAATGTTTCTTGAATGCTCATAGAGTCATAGATAATAACAAGAAATGAAATGAACTTACATAAATCAACACTTTGCAGAGTATTGTGAGAGATGAATATATAGGCCTAACACAATTTACATTATTCTTATGAAAGTAGGGAAGAAATTTTACCAGTTTTGGTGGTGCAGTAAGCAGGAAACCTATTTGAAACATTAAAACATTAATTAAATCAAAATAGAGAATGACCTAACAGATGGTAAATGGAACAAGATATACAGAAACAAAAGGAATTACTTTTAAGCAGATGTGCATAGATGTATCATTACAACGAAATCATTTTCCGAGCTTAAAGTCTCAGTTAGAGAATTGATCAGATAATGGCTAAGGGTGGAAGAAAATAAATAAATAAAATATTCCAACAAATAACGTGAACAACCAGAGACACTTCACCGAATGAAGCGATATGATCTTTCAACTATCTCTTGTGTTTAAAATCAGTGCCACACACACAGAGCCAATGTTTCCTACAATTTTTCTCGTGAGTTCTCCAATCCGCTTCCACGGCGAAAACAAAAGTAGAGAAAAGCAAAAGTAACAAAATAATAGCAGGGACATATATACCTGAAAAAAATGTATTTGAGGCAGAGAAATAGGATAATGGACATTTATAAAGAGCAGTAAAGAATGTGAAAAGGTTGTCGGCAGAAGTTAATACATAGAAAGATGAAAAAATAGAAATAATTAATAATAAATTAGGTAATAGACAATGCTCTTAATAAAGATTTAACAGCACAGGTGTTTGACATTGCTGAAAATAAATAAAGAATTTAAAGGAGAAGGAAATACAGAACATTCAATAGGTGCTCATGCCTAATTTGATTGAAATAAGGAACAAATGAAAGATATTGCAGAAATACAAACGTGGTAACCATTCAGATGCCACATGAAACGGCTTTGAACATTTTCTTTGATTTATCAAATTGGTTTGATGATCGGATTATTGTAAATAACTTAATCAACAGCTTCATTATTTAGTACTGCTCCAAACCATTCTCACTTCTTTCTATCTAAATGCTCCTCAACGTGATTGGATTATTGTAAAGACTTAATTAACAGTTTCATTATTTATTATAGCTCCAAACCTTTTGTATTTCATTCTATCTTAATGTCCTGAAGTGATTAGCCTTCATGCAATTATCATATTAAAGATTTCATTCAATGTAGAAAATACCTTAATGTGTTTAGCCTCAATGTGATTATAATATTACTATTTAATATTTATTATATTAGATGTTTTATTTTTTATTACATTTTAATTAATTTACAGCAGGGGCAAAATTGTAATCCAACTTTGAAGGTAGGAGCTTCCACTCTTTGTACTCATAACATCCAATAAGAATTTAAAACTTACTTTTTTTAATTAATTTATTACACCACACGTTTTACTGGCCAAACGTTGGCTAAAACTAATATTCTTCCGCTTGACACACATGACATCATTTACTTAATAATTTAATAAATATTTAATCACATGCGGATCTATTAAATCCAACACCATTTGTTGTTATTGAGTAAATTAATTAATATGAATCATGACGGTCATACATTACTTTACTCAAAATAATTTCTTTCATGTGCTACAATATTAGTCTATTACAAAACACAATCTTTAGAAATATATAAATGTCCAACAATAATTCTTAGATTACTTAATTTAAATAAGAACCTAACTCTGATACCAAATGTGAAAAAATTTCATTCTAGAGTAGATTATCTTTATATTATTAAAAAGACGATAGTTTGACCTAACATTATGACAAATGACATGTTAAGTGAAAGATATGTAGTAGTTTTAGGATAATAATTAGTTAGGTTAGGTAAAAATTAGTTGCTGTTTTTTTGAATTTGAATTTGGGAAGTTACAAAATAATTGCCTATATTTCTTTTGAAAAAATAAAATTTGCTATAAAAGATTGAGCTAAAATACGTAATTTTAATTTTTTTTAAAAGTTGATACCATTTATATATTGTGTGTGATTTTGTGGGGGAAATAGGGATAATGAACTACTGTAACTACTTTTTCTCTCTCTCTCTATTGTTTTTAGAGTTAATTGCTATGTGGATGTTTCATTTTTCTGATTAATACTCGTATTAGTAATGTACATTATCTATTAAACTACATTAGCTTCAGCATTTTAAATCCATGTATGTATTGATCTCAACATCTATTATTCGAGGGGGAAAAAAGCCAGAGATTTTGAAATTAAGGGCACGTCCCTTTACCACAAAAGTTTTTAAATTAAAAAAAAGGATATTTTGAAAGATAAATGATGGAGCATGAAATTTTTTTTATTTTGTGGAAGTTAAGTGCACGTGACTTATTTCTCAATTCCCTCATTACCTCACAAACTCACAGTGCTAGAAAATATGGTTATTAGCTAGATTATTGGGTTCATAAGTTATGAGAGTACGACGCTCATGACTAGTAGTTTAACGCATAATTTTTCTTTTTTTCTTTTCATCAAAGTGGGTTAGTGGAGAGTTTTCATCAATAATACTTTTTTCTAACATCCAATAAGCATTTAACACTTATTTTTTTAATTAATTTATTAAACCACGCATTTTACTTCCCAAACGTTAACCAAAACTAACATTCTCCCACTTGACACACATGATATCATTTACTTAATAGTTTAATAAAATATTTCAATTTTATGCAAATCTGTTAAATCCAACATCCTTTGTTGTTATTGAGTAAATTAATTAATACATTACTTACTCGAAATAATTTCTTTCATATACTACAATATTAATATAATACTAAACAGAATCTTTAGAAATACATAAATATCCAAAAGTAATACTTAGAATACGTAATCTAAGCAAGAACCTAGCTCTGATACCAAATGTAAGAATTTTTTATTCTAGACTGTGATTTTACATAAACAATGTAGCGTAATAATTCGATCAATAATTTCAGATTAATTGGAGCTAAACGTTTTTCGCATAATTTTATAATATTAGTAATTCAATCAAGAAAATACATACGAATTGGCTATTGCGTTCTTCTTGACTTGAATTAAGCTAAAGCACTTGATTTTGTGTCTTGAGAAAAATAATTTTTCTTCTCACAGTATTGAGCTTTATACGATTTTTTAAAATATCATAGATGGAGTAGATTATTTACATATTATTAAAAAGATAATAGTTTGACCTAGAATTATGACAAGTGACATGTAAGGATAAAGACATGCGATAGTTTTAGGAAACAAAATTAGTTAGGTTAGGTAATAATTAGTTGCATTTTTTTTCTTTTTAATTTGAATTTGGGAAGTTACAAATAATTGTGTATATTTTTCTGAAAAAAATAAAATTTGCTATAAAAGAAGGAGCTAAAAAAACGTAATTTAAAAAAACTGGCTAGATTATTAGATTCATAAGTTATGGGAGTATGATGTTGATTGTTTGAGTATGTTAATTGATTTCTTTCATCGTACAATTTTTCCTGACATGAGTGTTTTTATATAATTCCTTAGAATTTGTTGTGATATTGAGTATTTTAGAACGTTGTCTAAAAGGAATACTAGGGCATATTTTTTTTAAAAAAAATCATTGTAACAATACAACATATATGTAGAGCATATGGTAATATTTTTTCAAGCCTTCATCTGAAATTTTGTGATTTACATATTTTCAGGTCTCTTTTAGTGATGAAGTCATAGATTAAGACTCATCTGTAATTCATTACGATAAGTTTTTATTGTTGTTGTTGTAATCTGGCAAAGTTATGATAGATAAGCATGTGTCAGTCACCATGACATCAAATAATGGATGGGGAGAAATTGAAAATGGAATTCATTATTTCAACTATGATAAAGATGGTTGGAATGATATCGAGTCCTACGAAGAGCCAAAACATCTCACTTTCTTGCAAATATCCAAGCGCTAAAAAATGTTTTGCTCTAAAGACTTATGCTCTTTAAATATGGTATTGAAGCAAGTCATAGTTCAACTACAATTATAAC
Source organism: Lycium barbarum (assembly GCF_019175385.1). Classification (NCBI taxonomy): domain Eukaryota; kingdom Viridiplantae; phylum Streptophyta; class Magnoliopsida; order Solanales; family Solanaceae; genus Lycium; species Lycium barbarum. The sequence continues at coordinate 33,846,933 of NC_083340.1, forward strand.
TTAAAGCCACACAGACATAGTAAATTGAAAAATAAATGACGGTTGATGAACACGGAGATTTTATTACTGCTGGAACTATTAATTGTATGTTCAGTAATATTGTCCATCAGAAACTCACATTTCACTAATTCTAGTAACTCTTTTCCGTTGGAATTATCCTATTTTGTCATTGTTCTCTTGTTCTAATAATGCAAAGCCAAAGAATTTTTGCGAGTCCCTTTTCATTTATTTTTCTTTGTCTTATGTGAAATGCACTTTGTCCCTCATTGGTGATGGAAAGTCCTTTCTTCCTTCTTATATTAAATTGTGTATTATTGTGCTAGTAAAGAGCTAGCAAAAGGGAGTGACCTCACGCACATGAGAATTGGGATTGTAAGGCAAAACAAGTCGATTCTCTGCGCAAGGTATTTCTGAGGCCTAATTCAAATTTTATTTTGCAAAATATTATTTTTGCTATTTTTAGGTCACCCGAAATTGTCCAAATATGCTCACCAGATTAATGTCCAAGTTCACTCCCTAAAATTAATGGACAGTCAAAGCCTATTACTCAAAATTCAATGACCGTCATTATTTCCCTGATTTATTGGCTGGCATTATTTCCCTCATTACTCGGGATTAATTGGTGACATTATTTTCTTAATAAATTCGACTAACTATATGGCTGTTTCTAATCTCAGTCTTTACTTTTCAGACCTTATCATCCACCTATCTATATCGGTTGAGATTTCTTTTATCAACAAACATAAAAATACTTCCTCTTCTTCTCTATAGTAGTTCTTTACAGTTCTGCTGTTTTTTGGGCAATATATCTTTGTGTATACTCCAAACTTGTGTAACCTTGCGTAGCGATCGGCTACACCGATCTTTGTCTGGCCAAAATCGCTTTCAAGACAATGGCTTGTCATGATACGGTTTTGTGATTCTTTCTTTACAGTTTTTATTCTGTTCAGTATCAATATTGTATTATTTTACTAACATTTTCCCCTTCAAGAAAATTACAAGATCTATTACAAGTTAAAAGAAATATTGATCGGCTTGCGTAACATTTTTCCCTTTGTGTATACTCCAAACTTGTGCAACCTTGCGTAGCGATCGGCTACACCGATCTTTGTCTAGCCAAAATCACTTTCAAGACAATGGCTTGTCATGATACGGTTTTGTGATTCTTTCTTTACAGTTTTTATTCTGTCCAATATCAATATTGTATTATTTTACTAACATTTTCCCCTTCAAGAAAAATTACAAGATCTATTACAAGTTAAAAGAAATATCGACAAAATACCAGGAAGAGCGAGAAGTGAATTAACTTTTATTGCTATTAGTTCATGTCTCATTTCTAAATTGTTTTTTTTTTTGTTTCATAAATTGATGTTTCATCTTTTTTCCAAGAAATTTTGTTATTTATGTTTCTTTTCCTTTTTTCTGTAGTATCATGAAAAAGCAATTTTTGGCAGGATTGTAGGTAGTCTATTTATAGCTTCAGTTCCTTCCACTTTGATATATATATCAGCAACCTCATGTCACAATTAAATAAGTTTAATTGGGCACCTTTCTTATATTTAACTTCTTGATGCAATAATTATAGTTGTTTTTTTTTTTCATAGCAAGATACACGATTGTTTTTTCTATTAGTACTTGGAAAATATTTTTGTACGGATCACACTAAGTTTTAAAGCTCTTGAGTTTTGATAGCCTATTTTTCATTTATAAAAGCAAACCAAGACTATTTTTTCGTTTATGTTTCTTCTCCCATTTTTTTCGATTTTTGTGTTTGTGTGTTTTAGATATTTATCTTAAGTCTAAGGAGTTAAGGGCTCTCTTCAATAACTTCACTAACCAACGACGTGTTGCCTGTGATGTGGAGGAACGCCAGAGGTTCTCTGAGAAGAGTATTGTGATGTTGTTCACTGTAGATGCCATTGAGTTATATATGTACTCATTTGTGGTTTTAGTCAGTACTAGGCCTTATAATATGGCAATGCTGTTTGCAGTGGCGGCTCAACAAATTTGGTGGCCGAAAATCAAAATATATTAAAAGGCCTTAAATTTTTTTAAATAAATTCATATAATAATGACATGAGAAAGAAGTCCACATGACCTCGTTCTAGTTGCAAGAACGCAAAGTGTGGTGTATGGCAGTGGCGGAGCCAGGAATTAAGCGAAGGGTGTGCAAATTTTCTTTTCGCTTATGTTAAGGGTGTGCAAAATTAAATATATACTCATAATAGCGAACATTTAACATATGTATACCGTGTAATTTTCTGACGAAGGGTGTGCACCTGACCACCCTTCGCCTAAGGTGGCAACTCTCTCATATACAAACGCATCGTATTTAAGTGGAAAAAAACAAATGGGTGAACATGATTTACCAAATTTTGACCTTTACTTCACTTGCGCTAGGAGATTCTTAATTAAAAATATGCAATATAAAATAACTTGTGTTTTTGATCATGTATGAATCAATCCAATATTGAAAAAAAAATAAAAAAAATTCAAAGGAACTAAAATGAAATTAGAAAGTCACTTCGTCAAAAACATGAAAAACAAGAGTACATAGAGAAACAAAAATTAGAATTAATGAGAAAGCAGGAAAAACTATTTAATTTAATGAGGTAAAAATTTATCGTTTTGTATTTGTTCAACCGTGTAACCTCGACTCAATTAAAAAATATTAAAATTTGAAATTTCTTATTAATAACAAATATATAAATCATATATATAATAATATAGTAATTTCTATTTTTTGGGGCCCTAATAATTGGGTGCCTAAGGCAAAGGCCTTAGTTGCCTTACCTTAGAGCCGCCCCTGGCTGTTAGTTGGTTGGATCAATTAACTTATCAAGTTTAGTTATCTAATATTACGTTTTTTCTCAATTGTATGATGTTGTTTGACCATATATGAAGTTTAAGATGCTATTCTCAGTTAGCATATTATATAAGTGGTAATTGAAGAAAATATTAACACAGCAAAAATAGAAAATTCACACCAAAATTTATGATTGATTAGTTAAATGGATTTGAATATTTGAAAATTGTAAATAAATGGTATAGTCAAAGACTTTAAATTAAACCAAAATAAAATAAAAAGGTGAATATACTGGAATTGATAGAGTACTGGAAATTTGCTACTTGGAAATGTTTACTTTTGTTTACCCCGGATTCGGATAATCAATTAAATTTGTAAATGGGTATAGGATATGTGCTTCGTTCTTGATGTGTGTTGGATAAAGAAAGTAAATATTTGAGAGCACCTTAATAAAACGGCTAAAGATGATAGTTGGCTAGTAACACAAATGTCTGTGTATAATGTATGATACTTGATGGATTGAATGCAATAACAACAATAACGAGTGGCCTTGGCCGAATCAAATAATGAGAGAGATTGTATATATGAATTCTTCTATTACAAGTGTTCTTGGAAAGTAAAAGGAGCCAACCCCTCCAAAGGAGGGGGATATGCCCTATTTATAGTAACACTCCCATGGTTCTCCTACAATATGAGTTAATAAAATAATGACAACAAGGACTGTTCTGCACGGATTTGGTGGGATTGGACTGACGGCGCCGCCTGACACACGCAAGGTAGGTAGTTGACTATTGCAGGACGCTACTGGCGCGTAGCCCGCACACACCGATCACACGGACCAACGGCTACTCGGACTAACGGCCACGAATGCTCGGGTCATCGGGCTTGGAAGTTCTAACGATGTCGAAGGCAGACCTGTCGGTGCTCATGCCCAGCTCCGGTTCAAGCATTACCCCGGTCTAGGGTGAACGATATCGCCACCCCATTCCCATTCCTTGCTCCGGCTTCGTTCCCCCGGTTTGTCTCGTATCCGGTATTCACCGTATACAGATAGCCCCCACACTCCCCGGATCTCCGATCTATCGGAGTAACGGGGAGTGGATAAGTTCCTAAACCGGTGGCTCTCTCATCCCGACCTTACCTTCGTATTTTGGCGGGAACGAGCGCGTAGCGCATGCCCTTTATCGGCCACGTGTCTCAACCCTGGTGGTCCACTTCTGTCAACCGCCTTTTTCACGTCGTTTCGAGTCGCTTCAAATTAATGATGGGGCACGTGGCGCCATCTGATTGGTCGTCCTCGGTAACCGTTTCTCTCCCAACATGCCTATATAAGGCCTCCTACCCCTTCACTTTACCATTTTCACGTTTTGCATCCTCTTCAACCCTACTTCAATTCTGCGTTTTTTCTGCTTGCTCCACACACAACCAACTTCATATCTGGTCTCCCTATTGATCTGTTGCTTCATACTGTGTGCACAAGAGTCAACCTTGTCACTGCTGCTGTCGAGTATCCTTTGTTCGAGCGTTGTTGTTTCAACTTTGCCTTTTATTGAACCATCAGTTCTTTCGTTCTCCTTAAATTCCTCTCTTCGGCCTTCTTTCTTTCATATCTTCAGGATGTCCGAATCAACTTCCCATGATGCCCCATTGATATCGTCCCCGGGAGCCGAGCCTGCGTCCCCAGTTAAATTCGAGCCCACGGCATCGGATATCATACCGGCCAAATTTAATTTCAACAAAGACCTTGAGGTCGAAAAGCCTTCCTCCGTTTCAGACAGGGGATTCGACGTGAGGCGGTATCCCTCATCCATCACCGAGGAAAAGCTTGACATAGTCCGGGCCGATTGCGGGTGGGACACTCGTCCTGTTCGGGTCTTCACCCCCGGACCTGGTGAATCCGTTACCGACCACCGTGAAGGGTTTTTGTACGTTTACACATACCCCTTCACTCTCAAGTTCGACCCTCCGGTGGATCCGGTCATTCTCGATATGTGCCGCATCTACGGCGTTACGCTGGCCCAGATTGGCCCAAATGTTTGGAGGGTCGTAGCGTGTCTCCGGTCATTGGCCAACAACGCCGAGAAGGAGTTCACACTAGCCCATCTGATACGCCTATACTCCCCGAGGCTGTTCCGGGGTGGCGTAATGAAACTGGCCAAGCGCAGCCGGAATCCGTTCTTTGCGAAAATGGACGAAGACAGAGACCGGGGATGGTTGGAGCGATTCGTCCGGGTGAAGACTGAGGGCATAATTCCAGCCGAGCATATGCCTTTCCCGGAGAAATGGAATAACAAGCGTAAGTCCCAAGCCTCGAATAATTGCCTTGGTATTGCTTTGTCAAATTTTGATTCTTCCTTCACACTGTTTCTCCTTTACTTTTGCCAGCCAATGGGTACGTTCCTCCGGAATCTGAATGACTGGGTCACAGTGCTTCTCACCCAGCATCCCTATGACGACTGGACATGGGCCCACTTGTCCCGTGGCTGATGGATCGCCCAAAATCACGGTAGCCCTCTATTCTTACTCTGCCGCATTCTCCTTTACTCGTTTCGTCCTCTGATTTATGCTAACATCTTGTCTTTTCAGGTTTGCCTAAGGGCTCGGTAGCCCCCAGGTCGGAATCGGGGACCGCCCCTCCAGCATCGGCGCCCGAATTTGACACAGCGGGTTCTTCCCGCGTCCTCTCCGATGCTGCAAAAAGAAAGCGGCCCTCCGAAAAGGGGCAGACTCCGAAAGAGAAGAAGGCAAGGAGTGTTGCCCGCCCTTCGAGGGAAGAGGCAGAGCCCGATATCATTGTTCGGAGAGTCGACTCCGTTCCCACCGTGGCTCCAATACCGGAGAAGGCGGTCTCCGTTCCGCCCCTTCCTTCCATTGGCGCAGGCCTCTTGGTTCCTGCTCCACATCCAGGTGCGGAAGAAATACTTTCACCAGCTCCTCTTCGGTCGATTGACTTTGTCGACATTTCAGGTGAAACTTCTTCGGAAGATGCTCCCCTTCAAAGAAAAGGTCCGGGGAAGCGGTTGCTGTTGAAGCCGATAAAAGGACCGAACCAGCACCGGAGAGCGAAGCCCCCACAGGCGCGCGTCCGTCTCCCGAGCTCGAGACTGCTGCAACTGTGGAGCCCTCGGCCTTTGTCGAATTTATTGAGGCTGCTCCAAGTTCATCTACCCCGGCTACGCGGGTGGATGATTTTGATGATATGTTCTCGAGAACCCCCCCCCCCCCCCCCCCCGGCTACCAGAGAAGCAGCGGGCTTTGGTCATCTCCCTATTCCTCGGGCCACAAGGCCGGCCAACCGGATCTCCGAGTCAGGGGCCAGGGACAGCTTGGCAAACATCTTCCCGGCCCCGAGCGTGGAGCCAAGGAGAACCAGATCGGCCGTAGTCACCGTGCCCGAGGACTGCAACTTTCTGTCGCGCCCGGTGGGCGTAGCGAGCTATTTACGGCCCCTTATTTCTAAATCGGACAAGCGCAGAATGACCGGGCTCACTTGGCAGTGCCTCATTAACGAGGGTATGCATGCAAGTAACCGGGTAAGCTCTTCTGCCATCCTTGTACAGTTTATCTATGGATTTTATCCTCACTTCGCCTAAGTCTTCTGACTTGTTTTACCTGCAGAGTGTGGTGTTGGTTAACGAAGCCTTCATCCGTGCCCAACATGAGATAAATGATCTTCGAGGCCAACTGGATGCCCAAGGCCGAGAAACGGAGAAATACCGGCATCTCCTTCAGGAGAAGGAGGAAGAGTTCAATCGGGCAGCCGTGCTGGCCAACCTTCGTCCAGAGCTCGATGCGGCTAAGGACGAAAACCGTCGTTTGAAGAGCGAGCTAGCCGCTATGACCGATTATAACTGGAGCCTTGAGGCTAAAAAGATCGGTTTTAGCCGGGATAAAGCCCAATTTTCTTCGAGGCTAGATGAGCTGGAGACCACGGTTTCCCGACTCCGGGGGGAGCTGGACTCGGTGAATGCTGATGCAACAACCCTGGCCGAGAAGAACCGGCGGCTTGAATCCGAGGCTGCTTTGTCCGACGAGCGCAGGAGGGTGTTTGAAGAGAAAGCCGAGGAGCGATCTCGGATATGCCAAGGCCTAAGAACCGAGCTCGAGGAGGCGGCTATTGCCAACGATGCCCTTAAGGCCGAGCTGGACGCAACCATTGGTAGGATAAGTGTCCTTGAGGGGGACCGGGCTGATCTGGGAGCAAAACTGGCCAAGGCTGAGGCCGACTTGGAAGAAACATGGAGAAGCGTTGAGGCGGCTGAGGCTCATACTGCTATTGTTGCCGAGTATGAGAAGTGGAAGTCTCGGTGGATCACCCTCGAGCAAGCCGAGCATGGTCTCTCAGATCTCCCGGCCCTGATACTCGAGGCCAAGAAGATGGAGGAAGAAGCCGATCGTGCCCTCGGGTCTGAGTCAGACGACTCCGAGCGAACTGAGTCCGAGCATTCAACCACCTCTAGTCATGCCGGATAGTATGGGGCTGGTGCCTTGCTTTTTGCTTTTTGCCTTTGTAGGACTTTGTTTTTCTTTTGATGTAAGGGACATCCGTTGTATAAATACAAAGTGCATTTTTCTTGCCTCTTCGTTTGAATGTTTGTTTACTGCTTTTGCTATAGCTGTTGATCCGTTCTAGGACCGGCCGACTCATAGTCGTTAATTCATTGTGCCCGCCGGTTTTATCCGATATTTTGGGGCCGGTGGCTTGCCAAATTTTGGCTTGGATCATAGTGATCTCGTTGCCTTTGTCGAATTTCGTCCAAGGTACCCGGCGTAGGGTATGCGAATGAGGCAGCGTCGAGATACGACGGTTATCGACTGGGCAAAGTATATTTAACCGAGAGCTGTTTTCCCAACTTTTGGTAACTTGTATTTGCAAAAATGTTTGCATATATGAGAATTTTAACTCTTTCTTGCTTAGCCGTAGCAAACGTAAAATGGGATACGATTCATTGTGATCGTTTGGTCCTTACATCGGAGGATATGGCCGATGGCCGGGCCTTAGTTTTGCCGTAGCAAAAGTTGAATGGGACACGATTCATTATGATCGTTTGGTCCTTACATCGGAGGCTATGGGCAAATGTTGAGTTTCTCCGTTTGTTGTAATCGGTGTCATCTTTGGTGTGGCATAGTACTCCCCTAGCACTTATCCGATCTCCGAGGTCGGGTGAGTGTTATTATGTCCCCAATCGGAGGGTGCGACACCGGGTATTCGGGTACTTGCCCTTCATATTCGTTAAGTAACACGTTGTACTTGTTGCCTCGTTAAAAACCTTGTCGGAAAACCCGTTTAGGGACAAAACCGTACTATGGAAAAGAGTGCAACACGTGTTTTCAGATCTGGGTTCTAATTTTGTCCCACTCCTGCCTTCCTGCAAAAAAGAGAAAAGTTAACGAGAGAATACGAGGGGACCGTACCTTAGCAGTAGTATCTCTTTAGGTGGGCCACGTTCCAGTTATTACGCAGACGCTGCCCGTCCATAGACTCCAACTGATACGACCCTTTGCCTGTTATACCGGTTATCTTGTACGGGCCTTCCCAGTTCGGAGCCAGCTTTCCCTCGTTGGGGTTCTTGGTGTGCAAGGTAACTTTTCGAAGTACTAAATCCCCAACTTGGAAATGCCGAAAGTTGGCTCTTCGGTTGTAATATCTCTCCATCCTCTGTTTTTGGGCCGCTATGCGGACCGACGCTCTTTCGCGCAGTTCATCCGCGAGGTCGAGCTTCACGGCCATGGCCTCCCCGTTTGAATCTTCGGTGGTATACCTGAAACGGAGGGTCGGTTCGCCAACCTCCACGGGGATGAGGGCTTCGGCTCCGTAAACCAATGAGAACGGGGTTCCCCCCGTGCTCGACTTGGATGTGGTTCTGTAAGCCCACAACACCTCGGGGAGTATCTCCTTCCAATGATGCTTCGATGCTTCAAGTTTCTTCCTCAGATTTTGGATTATTGTTTTGTTCGTTGATTCTGCCTGTCCGTTTGCACACGGGTGATACGGGGTTGACACGATTTTTTTGATCTTCAACCCCTCGAGGAAACTGTTGACCTTGCTACCCACGAACTAGGGGTCATTATCACAGGTTATCTCAGAGGGAACGCCGAAACGGCAGATGATGTGGTCCCATATGAAGTCGATGACCTCCTTCTCCCTTATCTTTTCGAAGGCCTGCGCTTCAACCCACTTAGAAAAATAGTCAGTCATAAACAAAATGAAACGGGCCTTACCTGGTGCCCGAGGTAACGGACCCACAATGTCCATTCCCCACTTCATGAAAGGCCAAGGTGAGATGACCGAATGCAGCAACTCCCCGGGCTGGTGAATCATCGGAGCATGTTTCTGACACCCGTCACATTTTCGGACAAAACTTTTCGTATCCTCGTCCATCCGGTTCCAGTAATAACCGACCCTGACAATTTTTCGAACCAAAGCCTCTGCACCGGAGTGGTTGCCGCAGGTTCCCTCATGTACCTCTCTTATCACGTACTCCGTTTCACCGGGGCCCAAACACTTGGCCATAGGACCGAGGAAAGAGCGTCGATACAGTTGGCCATTCACCAAGCAAAAGCGGGCAGCCTTGGTCCGTAGCGATCGTGACTCCTTCGGGTCATTTGGGAGCTTACCATCACGCAAGTAGTCGATGTACTTGTTGCGCCAATCCCAAGTCAAGCCCATTGTGTATATTTCAGCGTGGCCGGTTTCTATGGCCGTGTTCGATAAGTGCACCGTTGCCCCGAGGTCGATTTCCTCCCCCTCGACCGAGGATCCCAAGTTTGCTAATGCATCGGCTTCGCTATTCTGCTCCCTTGGTACATGCTGCGTGATCCATTATTTGAATTGATGAAGTACCACTTGGGTTTTTTCGAGGTATCGCTGCATCCGTTCGTCCTTTACCTCGAATACTCCGTTCACCTGGTTCACGACCAAAAGTGAGTCGCACTTTGCTTCGATTGTTTCGGCTCCCAAGCTCCGAGCTAATTACAAACCTGCAATCATAGCCTCATACTCGGCTTCATTGTTAGTCAGTCTAGCAGTTCTAACGGACTGTCGGATGACCTCCCCGGCCGGGTTCCTAAGGACAATCCCGAGTCCGGAACCTCTAGATTCGAGGCCCCGTCCGTATGTAGAGACCAAACGCCCGTGATCTTTCCCGAGGTCAGCAAAAGTTCCTTCTCGACCTCGGGGACCATGGCCGGGGTAAAGTCTGCCACAAAATCGGCCAAGATTTGGGATTTGATGGCTGTTCGAGGTTTGTACTCGATATCGTAACCGCTAATTTCTACAGCCCATTTTGTTAATCTACCCGATAACTCGGGTTTATGCATGATGTTTTTTAAAGGGTAAGTGGTTATTACACATATGGGGTGGCATTGAAAATAAGGTTTGAGCTTTCTGGAAGCGCTTACCAATGCTAATGCTAGCTTTTCCAAATGGGGATAACGGGTCTCTGCATCCCCCAAAGTTCTACTTACATAATAGATAGGGAATCGCGTACCTGATTCTTCTCGGACCAAAACGCCGCTTACCGCCATTTCGGAGACTGCTAGGTAGAGAAAAAGCGGCTCATCGGCCTTCGGTGTGTGCAGTAACGGGGGGCTGGACAGATACTTCTTCAACTCCCTTAGGGCTTATTACCACTCCGGTGTCCAATTGAAGTCGTTCTTCTTTCTGAGCAAAGAGAAGAAACGGTGACTCTTGTCCGAGGACCTCGAAATGAAGCGACTCAGCGCCGCTATCCGCTCGGTGAGCTTCTGTACCCCCTTTATGTTGTTCACGACCTCGATGTCCTCGATGGCCTTGATCTTGTCCGGGTTGATTTCAATTCCCCGGTTTGACACCATGAACCCTAGAAATTTACCGGACCTTACGCCGAAGGCACACTTCTCCGGGTTTAGTTTCATGTTGTATCTGCGGAGTACATCGAAGGTTTCCTGCAAATGCTTTAAATGGTCCTCTGTTTCCAGGGACTTAACAACCATATCGTCAACATAAACCTCCATTGTTTTCCCTATTTGTTCTTCGAACATCCCATTAACTAGGCGTTGGTAAGTTGCACCGGCATTTTTTAATCCGAAAGGTATGACGTTATAACAGTAAGTCCCATAACGGGTGCATCCAGATTTGGTTGTACCCGGAGTAAGCATCGAGAAAACTTAACATTTCATGCCCGGCCGTCGCATCGATCATTCTGTCGATGTGAGGCAATGGAAATGAATCCTTCGGGCATGCTTTGTTTAAATCCTTATAATCGACACACATTCGAAGTTTATTACCTTTTTTGGGCACCACCACCACGTTAGCAAGCCAATCCGGGTATTTCACCTCCCGGATGGAGCCTATATTCAAAAGCTTTGTTACCTCGTCTTTCACGAAGATGTGTTTTTGCTCTGACATGGGCCTTCTTTTTTGCTTCACCGGTTGAAATTTTCCGTCCAAGCTGAGTTTGTGGGATGCTATTTCCGGTGATATACCTGTCATGTCTATATGCGACCATGCAAAGCAATCGGTGTTAGCTTGAAGAAATTCAATTAATTTACGCCTGAGCTCCGGGGTAAGCCCCGTGCCCAGGTATACCTTCCTGTCCGGTAAGAACTCGAACAAAATGATCTGCTCCAGCTCCTCCACGGTTGACTTGGTCGCGTCCGAGTCATCCGGCATGACGAAGGATCTGGGCGTCCCGAAGTCATCCTCTTCATGTACTGGATCCGGTCCAGTGCACTTTAATTGCTATTGGGGGACCTGCCCTCCGGTTGTACCCTTCTCTTCCTGAGCCGGCTTCTCATCTACTGCGAACATTTCCTTTGTGCGGGCTGCTCGCCCCGGACGGTTTTCACCCCACTCCGGAGTGGGGAATTTCAGCAACTGATGCAGTGTTGAGGGAACTGCCTTCATGCTATGTATCCAAGGTCTACCCAATAACGCATTATATTTCATGTCCCCTTCGATCACATAGAACATTGTTTGCTGAATGGTGCCATCCACGTTTACGGGCAACGAGATCTCTCCCTTCGTGGTTTCGCTAGCCATATTGAACCCGCTGAGTACCCGAACTACCGACACAATCCTATCGAGCAACCCTAGCTGTTAGACCACTCCCCATCGGATGATGTTGGCCGAGCTACCTGTGTCAACCAAAATTCGTTTAACCTTAGTTTTAAAGACAAGTACAGAAATTACCAGTGCATCGTTGTACGGCTGAACGATGCCTTCCGCGTCTTCGTCATCGAAGAAAATAGAGCCCTTGGTCGAATGGTCTCGGATGCGTTTTTCATGAACAATTGAGACCTTGGTCCGTTTCATTACCGGTTCCCGAGGGACGTCTGTTATACCCCATTTTAACTGGGTTGAAGCGGAGTACAACATGTTGGAGATTCCTATATTGCTTTGTTTTAAGGAGTCGCCACCTAATTGATTTTACGGTGAATTAGGACACCTAATCATTAACTAAGGTAAAGTTAAAACTAAACCTCCGTTAATGGTCTGCTTAACCAATGTGATTCTAGGTAAGGGTTCTATATCATCCTAAAGGGAAGGGGTTAGGCATCCTTTAGAATCCGTTAAATACGGTTATCCGGCCAAACTTAGGTTAATTAATTAGATTGAATAAGATGCTTGAAACTAAAAAAAGGCTAGAAAATGTTGCTAAGGTTTATAAAATATAAGAATGTTGCTTAAAATAAGATTTAAATAAAATATAATAATTTACATGAAAGAAAGATTTTAAATGCTATAAAAAAAAAACTTATAGAAGTTGATGCGGCTTTAAATAAAAATGCTGTTTAGATTGAGATTTGTAAAAAAATATACAATAAAAAGGAAGCTTCAAATGCCATTTAAGATAAACTTGTAAATGTTGCTAAGGCTTTAAATAATAATGCTATTTAAAATAAGATTTGCATAAAATAATAAATAGAAGAAAACGCAGGTTTGTGCAGTGTTTTAATAAATACTTGAAACAAACTACACGATGAGGTACTAATTGACTTTGCATTTTTAGAAGTATAAACAAAATTATGTTTTATTAACAACATTCGGCTAAACATATGCATGATTTAGATAATCTTAAAAAAAAAGTGTTTTTCAAAACATTCTTTAATTCCTTTTCCTTAAACTAACTACCCATTCCCAAACTAAACCTACTAATTCATCTAAAACTGAAAAAAAAAGTTAGTTGCATAATACAAATTAATGTGCAAAAAAATAAAATGAAAGGGTAAATAATATCAAATGGGCCAGCCTATTTTGAGACTGCTGGACCTATTTGCTATTGGGCTTTGGCCCAGCAAATTTCTTTATATATTGCTGCGGATTGGACTGCTACTGCTACTGTCTATTGGGCCTCGGCCCAGCAGAACTTTTTATTTTGACTGCGGATTGGGCTGACCCGATAGAAGGATTTTGTTGGGCTTTTAGCTCAACACCGAATGCGGAGGAGGACGAGTCCTCAGACTCGTATGCGGAGGTTCATGCATAAAAACAAAGAAAAGAAATTAGTATCTAATCAATGAATGGGATTAAGCATGTAAGATATAAGTTCAAAACAAATCTGTAGATTATGTATTTTGAGTGAAACTAGTGAAGATACTTAAGAAAGTATGGGACACTGTCATACATTTCTATCAACAACGTCTTAGTAAGTCAAAGTGTTTTGCAAACTGTAAAGTGGTCAATCGTACCATATACGACAACCAAGCAGTTCCTATACCAATGCAGGGAGGGCAAGCCCATGTTAACATATAAATGATGGATGGACGGAAAGACAAGTAGCAGCAAAGAAGGAATAATCAACTCTAAATAAAGCACAGCCTAAGCGGCAAACTGAATGTGACAGTAGGGATGCGTCAGGGTCAACTAGCACATTCAATAGAAAGGAAATAGCCAAGACAAGTAGTATAGCAATCACCGTATAAAACAGATAAATTCAGAGACAATCCCGGAAACAGATGTAGGCATAAGCAGCAGGCAATGCACGAATAGACATGTGTGAGATTCATATTATAAGACCTTAATGACGCAAAATAATAATAACAAATCCCAACACATACTCCTTTAAAAGGGGAAATACAAGCAGTAACAGCAGCTGCGAGCAATCAGAATATTGCTACTAGGTTCATGTTCAACATGGCACATACAAATGTCTGACGACCGTAAAATGCAGCAAGGAAAACAAAGAGAGAGGTGCAACAAGATTAAACTGATCCATACAGATTCGAACCAACAAAATTCATGACTATCAAGGTTAAACCCAATCAACTGTAAATGAGGATTAAAACAGATTCGACCTCAGCTACAGAATAATAGACCGCATAGCTAGACTGATCGATATAAGACTTAAGCATGCAAAAGTGGTTGATATATTTCTATTTGTATTGCACATACAACCGGCCACATAATCAAGCAGGACACATAAGTAAGGCCTGCCACTAACTTAACACTGTGTAGAGAAAAAGGAATAACAATACTGATTAGGATAGAACCAGAAACAAATAAACCATATTGTGAATTCAGGCTAGTTTATTGACATGTAGAATTTATGCTTAAACTAATAGATAGCATTTGGACATTTAAGCACAAAAACAGACAGGGCTGAGCTAACATATACTGAAAACCAAACTCAGAAATCAACAATGTACTGAACCCATCAATAAGCATACTTGACCCCTTTAAATTTTGTAGACTATCCAACCTATATGATTTGCAACCAACATTTTAAACTCGTCTCAGAGAACCACGGCAGCAGCAGTTTGATCCAACTTAATTCATGAAAATCCTTTTAAAGTACTGGAAATGACATGTCCCCTGGTTTCAGTTAGAGATTATGAGGGCACCCATAGCAGTCGAAATTTATGCACATTAAGGGCAGGCTTGTAATTAAGGAAGACCTGATGATGCTGATGAGAACAGGAATGGGTAAAGATGCTAAACTAATGCAGATGGATGAGATTCAGAACATAGGTTTATGGCTTAATCCAACATGTTAGAGCTCATTTTTTCCTTAATTATCAGCTGACCTTAACAACATAATTTAGTCAAATAAGGAAGTCAACTGCCATATTTTAAATGAGGTTATAATGACACAAATGACAACAGGCTCAAATTAAATCAACAACTACAGAGGTCCAAAGGTAGATATGCTTGTACTAAGCAAACATGAAAAAAGATACTAGACTGAAACAACATTCATTTTATAGTGAACTACTAAAACCTCTAAATAAACATATACAATGGTATCAACAGTAATGCTGCTAAACCAGTAGGTGGAACAGGAATAAACCTAAACTAATGTGTGATACCATATAAGGGCATAACCAGGCAAAACCACAGGTTAACTGATGCACAACCAGTCAAAGCTGGACATGTATGGCACAGCTAAGCAGTTGAATTATTTCTATGATCAATCATCATTTGAGCAGACAAACCATGCTTAAGCTACTATAAGCTAAATGACATATGGATAACCAAGACAAAGAATAAAATGAGCCACTGCAGAACAACTAAAAGGCAAGCACATACACATGATTAGCAGACTACAAACTGATGTATAGAACTAATCAAATAAAGAAGTAAATAAGCAATGTAAACCTACTAGCACATGACTATCCCAAGTTGATACCTAATGTGGAACTGAATAACTACAGAGCTATAAACAAGATTAATCTAAGCTTAAACATGCATAATACCACCTAAACAACTACAAACAGGGAACTGAAACATAACTAATCAAGCAAAACACATAAGTAGTTTAAAGCACTCAAACGATTACTAAAAGTTTACTAAGGGGAAGTGAATTGCATACCAAGGGAGAGAACACTTAACTGACTTCATACAAACACAGGAAAGTAACATCATAGATGAAAACAAAGGTAAGTAAGTTTCATTCAAGACAGGGGAATGCCAAAATCATAGCAAGGAAAACAGCAACCTCAAACAAATTGAAACTTCCTTCGTTTAAATATAGAGTCCAACAAAAGGGACAGAGTTGGGTTTAAATATTTGCATTCTTTTAAAAAGATTATTTAGCTGATTCATATTAGATTGACTGGGTCATACTGGGTTAGGTTTAACTTAATTAAACTAACCCGAACAACTATAATCAACAAATGGTTATGTATGCTTAGACTGGTCATTAATCAGATTATCTAGGAACGAGGCCCCAAATAAATCTATACAATTTACTAGGTTGAATTATCAGCATGCAAACAAACGACATTCAGACTAAACCAAACATCTTAAACTAAATAACAACGGCAACATCCGACAAGATTTCAACTAAGCCAAAGCGTAATAATGACTTATTTAATCACAATAACTAAGCTAACATCAAACTCAACCGTATAAGCACACAAACATATGAAATTTGAAATAAAAGGAAATAAATGGGATTTACTGACCTTCTTCAAGTGCAGCGAACTGGGGGTTCGAATCTCCGATATACCTCGAAACTTGCTGAATCGGAATTTGCAAGGTTCAGATTCAAAACACGACCAATGCAAACGAAGACAAAATGACCGGATTTCGACTCGATGCTCAGAAATAAAACCAACGAACTAAATATTGCTTAGGTGATTTTGCTACTGTTCTTTTTGGGGTTTTTGAATCTCCACAAAAAAAATCCTCCCCTTTTCCGATCTGATTTTTTTTCGATGGTTCTTTTTCCCCTTTTTTTTTTCGATCCCCTCCTCGATTCCACTCTCTTTGTGTCCCCCTTTTCTTTTTTTTTTTTGATTTCTGATCTTTTCCAAGGGGTTTTTGACCACGAGAAATTTCGTTTCTTTTTCAGAAGATTGTGGTCCGTTTTCTGTTCGTGTTGTAGCGAGGAAATCTTTAAGTTTTTCCTTCCTCTCAGAAAGGTTTCAAGTGACAAAAAAACTTATTTTTTGTAGGGGGTTTTTTTTTTCGTTCTTCTTCCTCCCTCCGTTCGTTGTTCTTATACTAAAAAAGGAAGGAGGAGCGGGGGGGGGGGGGGGGGGGAGAGAGACAAGTGCGAGACAGGGGTGAGTGGGAAGCGGAGAAGAAGGAGGAAAAAGGGGGAAGTGGGAGCGGCGGCGAGAGGAGATGAAGGGGAAAAGAGGGAGCGGGAAAAGGGGGTGCGGCGGTGGGAATGACGAAATGAAGGGGAAACCCTAAAAGGGTTTCCCTTATTTGGCTGAAGAATGAATTGGACCCGGTCCATTTGTGGACCGGGTCAAATTTTAGACTGGGTATTAAAAGAACGGACTATTAAATTAAACATGGACTGATCTAAAAAAATTGAGATAAAACATATGGTCTAGTCCAAAAAATATTAGGAATTAATCGGACTTTGATTTGTGGTCCGGTAAGTCAAAATACGGACTGAGTGCAAGAAATAGTTTGGCTTCTAAATTTGAATAAGAGACACATTTTGATTAACGATGTACTAAGGGTGCCAGAATATCACCTAATACGGAAATATGTAATTATAAAGACCCGGTAAAAAATTATATGATGTCGCAAACGACCGTGCAGTAATATTTAATAACAAATGCTATCATTAAAATGTGCGAAATAAATGCGATGTGTGTGCGGAAGTTGGTAGAAACGTCGAGAAATGCAAGTTTCAATAATACTAAATAATAGTAGCAAATAAATAGCGGTAGTAATACTGCTAATAATGATAACAATAATGATAATGGTAATAATGATAATGCTGATAATAATGGTGATAAAAAATAATAATAGATATAATAATAATAATACATAACAAATATTGATAATTAATAACAAATAACAATAAGAATAATGATAATAATTAATAATAATAATAAATATGGTAGTAATTAATAATAAAAAAAATGACAATTATTGATAATAACAAAAAATGATAATAAATTAATAATAATAACAGTAATAGTGGTAATAATAATGATAATAATAATAAGAAATAATAATGATGATAATAATAATAATAAATAACAATTATTGATAAAACAATGATAATAATTAATAATAAAAATAACTATGATAATGATGATTAATAATTAATAACAAAAATAACGCTGATAATAGTGATTAGTAATTAATAATAATAGTAACAATAATAATAATAATAATAATAATAATAGTAATAATGGAAATAACAAGAATAATAATAATTAATGATGATTAGTAATAAATGATAATTTAAGGATAATAATAATAATAATAATAATAATAATAATAATAATAATAATAATAATAATGATAATAATAACTGCAGTAGAATAAAAACGTGGGTGTTAATAAAAGACTAATAATTATAGTAAAATTTAAATGCATATTTTTTAATTTCTCAAAATACCAGAAGTATAAATAGGTATTTCGGAGGAGAGGCGGGACAAAATTGGGTGTCAACAACTTGTCCCTCTTTGCCTGGTAATGATGAAAGAATTTTCGGGCAAAGACGTTGACTTAGTAGCCTATTTTGTCCCGGCTAAAGGGTTGTGGGGGACTAAGGGTAAAGAAAATTACGGCCGAACTCTGGTCTCTGAATCGCCTACATATCTCGGGTTGCACGAGAATCAGGCCGTGTGTAGTTCTGGGAAGACTACGACACCTATGACTGGCAACTCATGATTTGATGCGAATCTTCGCAAAAAATATTGTCCCAGTGTCGAATTATGATGACACTGGGTATTGTGATAGAACCCTAAAAATTGATTGTGCTGGAATGTGAACGGGAAATTTGAATTTGGAGCCGAGTGTTCGAGGTAGATCTTTGACCCTTGTCGAGAAGTCTGCTTGTCCTTCCCGACGTATTGCCCCAGTTCGCTGCCGAAGAAATAGTTCCACGTTGCGCTAAAGCTCCTGCGAAACTAAAAACTAGATGAAAATAGTCAGTAAGAATAAATATTGAAATATAGCGACGCAAGTGCGGTGCAATGCGGCTGCGGGCATATGCAGGGCATTAATAAAATAATAACAAGACAGGGCAGGTGCGGTGCGATGTCTTATGCAGAAATTTTAAAAAATGGCGGTGCATGGCCCATGTAACATATGGAAGGCGGTGCTAAGGGCGGTGCGCAACCCATGCAGAAATTTAAAAGGGCGGTGCATGGCCCATGTAATGTATGAAAGGCGGTGCATGGCCTTATGCAGAAATTTAAAAGGGCGGTGCATGGCCCAGACAATATGAAAGCGATGCGAAGAGCGGTGCGCAGCTCATGCATCATATGAAAGGCGGTGCATGGCCTTATGCAGAAATTTAAAAGGGCGGTGCATGGCCCAAGCAATATGAAAGCGATGCGAAGAGCGGTGCGCAGCTCATGCATAATATGAAAGGCGGTGCATGGCCTTATGCAGAAATTTAAAAGGGCGGTGCATGGCCCAGACAATATGAAAGCGATGCGAAGAGCGGTGCGCAGCTCATGCATCATATGAAAGGCGGTGCATGGCCTTATGCAGAAATTTAAAAGGGCGGTGCATGGCCCAAGCAATATGAAAGCGATGCGAAGAGCGGTGCGCAGCTCATGCATAATATGAAAGGCGGTGCATGGCCTTATGCAGAAATTTAAAAGGGCGGTGCATGGCCCAGACAATATGAAAGCGATGCGAAGAGCGGTGCGCAGCTCATGCATAATATGAAAGGCGGTGCATGGCCTTATGCAGAAATTTAAAAGGGCATAAGGCAGTATAATAATAATAATAATAATAATAATAATAATAATAATAATAATAATAATAATAATAATGATAATAATAACTGCAGTAGAATAAAAACGTGGGTGTTAATAAAAGACTAATAATTATAGTAAAATTTAAATGCATATTTTTTAATTTCTCAAAATACCAGAAGTATAAATAGGTATTTCGGAGGAGAGGCGGGACAAAATTGGATGTCAACAACGTCAATACCCCCAACTATCATGTTGATCGTATGCTGGTGTTCGACCGGTTCGACCCTTCGATGAGCTTCCCGCTCTTTGTAGTGACTTTTAGCTCGCTAGCTCAATAGATCTCGAAGGTGGCTGTTTTTTCATAACCGGGCTACCTCTTCTCTCAACTGGCGGAAATCCTCAGTTTTGTGACCATGGGTTCCGTGATACTCACACACCATGCTAGGATCCCGCTGTCCCTAGTCTGACCTCAGTGGTTTCGGCCATCGCACATCCGGTACTCGGCCGATAGCCGATACAAGGCCCGAGGTATTGACGTTGAACTTGTACTCCGAAATCTTCGGCGGACCCCTATGGTTGACAGAACTTCCGGCGTCGCTCCTGAACGAGAGTCCCCGGCTGTTTGACAGGCGCTCGACCCGCTTGCTACCTCGACCGGAGAGGTGGTTTGGGCTCTCCTTTGACCCGTCCGACCTGGAGTTTGGTCTCTCCGGGTGGGAGTATGGCCGAAACCTTTCTATTGATGATTCAGACTTCATCTCATAACCCTTCCTCGACTTCTCGAAACCTCTATCCACTTTTAACTTTATCGGGGAGAGCTCGAACTGATCATCCTCTACCCGAATCTTCGATTCATACCGATTTTGGACATCGGCCCATGTCACGGCCTCGTATTCCAGCAAATTTTCCTTCAACTTGGCCGAGGCAACTGAACTTAGCATGTTGAACCCTTTTGTGAAGGCTTGTGCGGTCCATTCTTCTGGCACCGGGGGTAGTTCCATCCGTTCCCTCTGGAACCGGGTGACGAACTCCCGTAGTAGCTCATCGTCCCTTTGAGTTATCCAGAATATATCAGCCTTGCGGACCTGCACCTTTATGGCACCGGCATGTGCCTTTACGAAGGCATCGGCGAGCATTTCGAAAGAAGTGATCGAGTGCTCGGGTAGATGGTCATACCACGTCAACGCTCCCTTCGACAGAGTTTCCCCAAATTTTTTCAGCAATACCGACTCGATCTCATCTTCTTCCATATCATTGCCTTTTATGGCACAAGTATATGAGGTCACGTGCTCGTACGGGTCCGTGGTGCCGTCATACTTCTGTATGTCGGGCATTTTGAACCTCTTCGGGATCAGTTTCGGGGCCGCACTCGGTGGAAAAGGCCTTTGGATGTACCTTTTCGAATTCGTCCCCTTCAATAAAGGTGGAGCCCCCGGTATCTGGTCCAACTGAGAATTGTATGTCTCGACCCTCTTTTCGGTCGAATCCACCCGTTTCGCCAAATTCTCGAGCATCTTTAGGACCTCTGTCGAGGAGCTGGCTCCGGAGCCGTCGCTCTCGACCATTCGTACTTCGTTTCTTCCGGTTCCGACTGTACCCTTTTCCTTCACCGGCCCTGCTTCACCCTTTCCGCTCTGCAGTTGGGCAATTGCTAACCCTTGCTCGGCGATTGCCGCCCTCTGCTCCTGCGGCATTTCAAAAATTAAACGTAAGTTAATGCCGTCGTTTGGCGCGTCCGGTTCTCTCCGGCCCCTATCCCGGGATATCGTAACGGAATGGTGAGTGTTGAGAGGATCGGTGGCCGGTAGGGCGGCGTTCTCTTGATCTACGATATTTTTCCGGTTGAGTCCTTCCCTTGAATCAACGGGGTTCGGATCAGCGGGGTTCGGCAATGCCCGCAGTCCGCTCCCTTCGTTTTCCGCCACGATCTCGGTATTATTGACATGACCGAATTGTTCGACGTCATCGATTCGGACCGTTTTCACAGAGATGGGTAGGGACGCTTTTGGTTTCGATGAATATGGTAGAAATCAAGGCCAAAGACCACTATCATCCTAGCCCCACGGTGGGCGCCAAACTGTTTACCCCGGATTCGGATAATCAATTAAATTTGTAAATGGGTATAGGATATGTGTTTCGTTCTTGATGTGTGTTGGATAAAGAAAGTAAATATTTGAGAGCACCTTAATAAAACGGCTAAAGATGATAGTTGGCTAGTAACACAAATGTCTGTGTATAATGTATGATACTTGATGGATTGAATGCAATAACAACAATAACGAGTGGCCTTGGCCGAATCAAATAATGAGAGAGATTGTATATATGAATTCTTCTATTACAAGTGTTCTTGGAAAGTAAAAGGAGCCAACCCCTCCAAAGGAGGGGGATATGCCCTATTTATAGTAACACTCCCATGGTTCTCCTACAATATGAGTTAATAAAATAATGACAACAAGGACTGTTCTGCACGGATTTGGTGGGATTGGACTGACGGCGCCGCCTGACACACGCAAGGTAGGTAGTTGACTATTGCAGGACGCTACTGGCGCGTAGCCCGCACACACCGATCACACGGACCAACGGCTACTCGGACTAACGGCCACGAATGCTCGGGTCATCGGGCTTGGAAGTTCTAACGATGTCGAAAGCAGACCTGTCGGTGCTCATGCCCAGCTCCGGTTCAAGCATTACCCCGGTCTAGGGTGAACGATATCGCCACCCCATTCCCATTCCTTGCTCCGGCTTCGTTCCCCCGGTTTGTCTCCTATCCGGTATTCACCATATACAACTTTCATAATAATATATGTCATTTATCAGTTCTCGGATTGATAGTTCTCAGATGTTTGTAGTTGCATGATTTAATTCCCGTAACTACACTTTCAACCCCATCATTTAAGTTGTTCTTCTCTATTTATGTTTTTTTCCTTTTGGTTCTATATTGGGTTTTGGGGTGTTGGATGGTGTGCAATTGAAGTAGTTCATCAAATAGGACTGATATTAATAGAAAGTCTAGATCTGAACTGTGAAAAATATATTCACGTGGCCTTTGGGACAAATACATTTTGAGTTTTTTGTTCTTCTACTTTGATAATTCATTATCCAACATCGGCTATCGTGACTATCTTAGAATGTATGTTCTTCGCGTTATCTAACTAGCCAGGCAACATAAGGATGCAACTTATATTATCAATATGTTGTTGTCTTTCCTAGAATTGAGGTTTGAAAATACTTTTTTTTTTGGTTCACCAGCTAGTTTTGCAGCATCTTCATTACTTTTGTAACCCTAATTGAGGTGCTTGAACGTCTAATGATGATAATTCAAGTAATAAGTGCCTCAGATGTTGGCCTTTGAAATATAAAAGATTATGTATTATTTGAAGAAATGGTCAATAATGAAGCACGAGCAGCTATATATACCATAAAAAATGTTTGTTGTAATAAGACCAATCCAAGAAAATTAGAATGCAGAATCTTCAATATTTCACACATGGACGATACGCATACTAGCTCTATTTTAATAGGCAAAGAGAGAGAGAGAGGGGACCGGTGGTTTAAAGCATAATCTACTTTCCATCAGCATGGTGGGTAGTAAGTTATCAATTATAACTTCCCCAAAGCCAATAAAAAGTTAACACTACTTTTTATTTAGTTTAATTTAATTTATTAAACCAAACTTTTAGGGGCCAAATGTGGGCCAAAACTAACAATATACCTTGGTTAGTATCCATTATGAGAAATTACACTATAAGTCACTGCACAAAAATTAAGCACATAAAAAGCATAACTTCTTAAATTCATCAAAAAGAACATTGTTTATTATTTACTGGTATATTTACCGGTTACTTATCCCACTAAATTAGGAATTCACATTAGATTTATCCCACTAAAAGAGGGATCAAATTTACTCTCTTACTTTTTTTATCTTTATTATTCTCGTTTCTCTTTCTTCTACGTGATGGGTACAACACCATTAACTTCGGTTCTCCCTCTTCATCAATTGATAGACTATTTTGGGAAAATGCATAAAAACACCATCAAACTTTTCTCGAATTACTAGCAACACACTTATACTTTGCGGGGGCCCTATGACCCTCCTGAACTATTTTAAACTGAAATATTGACACCATAAATGATGACATGGCACAGCAAGTGTGCTCACTCTCTTGTGAGCAAGTGACAGGAAAAAAACTAATTTGATAAGTGTCATTTCTTAATTGGAAACTATACAATTAATTAAATTTGATTAACTTTAATCATGCTCTCTCTCTCTGTCTAGCCCCTTCCCTCTCTTACATCTCTACAACTCAGTCATGGTCCCACTAGTTAATTGTTTTTTTTTTTTAAAATTTCATCTTCTCCCACCAGTGGAATTGAATCACCAGTGGCGATCTGGCCACCGTGCCACCGTCTGGTAGAATTGAACCACCGGGCCACAACCATTTGAAGCGCAATATAATTGCGCACAAACCCCAGGAATCACAATCCACAAATTCAGTCCAAGCAGCCACGAATTTGCAAAAGCAATCTGCGATCACTGTAGCAATTTTGCTTGGGCAGCTACGTTTGGCACAAAGAATTATTTCCCTCTCCAATTCTGGGTTAATTCGTGTTGATTCAACACTTGGAGTTGATTCTCCACCACTTGATCTACCTACAAGCAAAGATTCAGAGCAAAATTCAATATTCTAAGCAAAGTTACATGAAATTAAATAACTTCCGATGTTCATGGTTCAATTTTTGAAAGATCCTCAAAATTGTAATGGAAATGTTCTTGATAATAACTTGGTTGTTGTTCAAAATGAAATGATAACTAGAAAAGGACGAAAAATAAATAAATTATGAAAGATAGGGAAATAAAGAAAAATAAAAAGGTACTACTAGAGAAAATAGGAGCGTGTAGTACACATTGCAACAAATATTTGGGGATGACATTTTAATGGTGTCAATATTTCAGTTTAAAATAGTTCAGGAGGTCATAGGACCCCTGTAAAGTATAAGTGTGTTACTGGTAATTTGGGACAAGTTTGAAGGTGTTTTTATGCATTTTCCCGACTATTTTCCCATTTCTATTAGATTTTTGCTGTTGACACTCTGCTACTATTCCATGGGTTAATTGATCATAGTTTTCGAACTGTTGGGGATGAAAAATCGTCTCTTTTCACCCTTTTCCTTTTACATTGGATATTACTACTTTTTTTCCTTTTATGTTTTCCTTTTACATTGGATATTACTACTTTTTTTCCTTTCATGTTTTCTTTTATTTGGGGAAGGAGAATTAAGTTAAGTTGCTTTAATAATTTCTGCTTCAAAGAATTGTTAAGCGAGGACATATGTGGTAGCAAAGTCTTGGAAAGATGTTGAACATGGCAAAGTCAAATTATTGTTATATTTTTTATATAAATTTATGGGAATATATTCATGGTATAAATATGTTACATCAAAAGTATTTTTTTTTAAATTATTAAATATAAATTTATACTTGTAATATATGATATGCATGGTATAAAGTTTTATATCTAAAATACACCATGTATTTTTATGGTGTATATATAGTAAATGGCAAATTCATATTAATGCTATATTTCTAGTACAAATTTATGGGATATAAAGGTAAGCATTGTATATTCATGGAAATATGATATGCATGGTATAAAAAAATTTATCAGAAATATATCATGTATTTTTATGGTTATAAATGTAGTATATGGAAAAATTCAGATTATTTTTATATTTCTCGTACATATTTAAGGATATAAAGGTAACAA
This sequence comes from Lycium barbarum, assembly GCF_019175385.1. Classification (NCBI taxonomy): domain Eukaryota; kingdom Viridiplantae; phylum Streptophyta; class Magnoliopsida; order Solanales; family Solanaceae; genus Lycium; species Lycium barbarum. The sequence continues at coordinate 33,872,112 of NC_083340.1, forward strand.
TTGTATATTCAAGAAACAAATTTGTTTTAATGAAAGTATTTCTTTGTGATTTTTTATGAGATATAAATATTTATATTTATAGTATATGTATGATATAATTTTTTTAATATCTCAAGCATACTACGTATAATTACGGTATAGACACAAGGCAAAGTTAGACTACTAAAAATGGAGAAGAAGACTGAACGTAGTTATTCAAGGCGGAAGATATCTTTTGAGCAAAAATGTAGGACAAAAATCAGTTGGTTTGTTAATGACTTAGTTTAGCCCTATACTTATAATAGAGAGGAATTTGTTGTGGTATCTAACTCTTCTACTGCTACGAAATGTCAGGGACGGAGCTAGCCTTCGGGCATGGGTTCGGCCGAACCCAGTAGCTTTGATCCGAATCATATATTTGTATTAAATTTTTTATCAAATATGTATAAATTATTAATTTAGAATCAAGTAACTTTGAAGAATTAGAACCCCGAATCCACAAGCTTCAAGTCCTGACTCCGCCTCTGCGAAATGTCGATTAAATAATGGTGCTAAACTTGTGTAAATATTTTTATATAATTGAATAGTTACGTTTTTTCCCCATTTATTATTTTGTCCTGATCAATTCTCTAATATTACGGAGGAGTATTTATTTTCTAATGGTTCTGGTTTTTACTTGTTACAAAATCAAGGGAAATCTGGCAAAGCAAATTAATTTTGAAGAATAAAACAACTAATATTTATTTACAAACTGTTATAAAACTATATAATTGGAAATAAACAAGCGAAGCAAACTAATAACTTTGTAGAAAGAAAGGAGAGATTATATTTCACTTCTTGTTGATATCTCAAATTGAGAACTTAACCATCTATTTATAGAGATGGTAAATCTCTTGATGAAGTCATCAATGACAACACCAAGAATTAAAATCAAACTTGTGTTGCTTCATTTTCTTCATTTCATACATGCCACCAAATGTACATGTACCTTGCCACCAAATGTACATGTACCTATTCTTATTTAGGACATGTGAAAAACCTAGGCTATATGGACATTCATATATATTTTACAACACTCCCCCTTGGATGTCCATTGATAGATAATATGCCTCGTTAAAACCTTACTAGAAAAAACCCAGTGGGAAAAATTCTAGTGAAGGAAAAAGAGTACATATTTCTAATAATATACATTTTGGTTGCCTCATTAAAAACCTTACAAGAAAAACCCAGTGGGACAAAACCTTGTATGGAAAAAAGAGTACAACATGTATTAACTCCCCCTGATGAGAACTTCAGTCCAAATATTTGAATCTTCGCATTCCAATCTTGTGCACCATCTTCTCGAAAGTTGCGGTTGGTAGAGACTTGGTGAACAAATCAGCCATATTATCACTTGAACGAATCTGTTGCACGTTGATATCACCATTCTTTTGGAGCTCGTGTGTGAAGAACAACTTTGGTGAAATGTGCTTTGTCCTATCTCCTTTTATGAATCCTCCTTTCAATTGGGCAATGCATGCTGCATTATCTTCATATATGATTGTGGGTATTTTATCACATTTCAAACCACACTTTTCTCGAATGAGATGTATCATTGACCTCAGCCACACAACTTCACGGCTCGCTTTATGAATAGCTATTATCTCAGCATGATTTGATGAGGTAGCCACAATAGACTGCTTTGTAGATCGCCAAGATATGGCAGCGCCCCCACAAATAAATACATAGCCTGTTTGAGATCTAGTTTTGTGTGGGTCAAATAAATATCCTGCATCGGCATAACCAACAAGATCGGGACTGCAATTGCTAGAATAAAATAAGCCCAAATCGATAGTCCCTTTTAGATACCTCAATATGTGTTTAATTCCATTCCAGTGTCTCTTTGTAGGAGCACAACTATGTCTCGCTAACACATTAACTGAAAATGTTATGTCAGGCCTTGTGGTATTGGCAAGATACATTAGTGCACCAATTGCACTAAGATATGGTACTTCTGGACCAAGAATTTCCTCATTCTTTTCTTGAGGTCGGAATGGATCTTTATTCGCATCAAGTGATCGAACAACCATCGGAGTACTTAATGGATGTGCTTCATCCATATAAAACCGTTTCAACACTTTCTCTGTATAGGCAGATTGATGGACAAAAATGCCATTTGTCAAATGTTCAATTTGCAAACCAAAGCATAAATTTGTCTTTCCAAGATCTTTTATCTCAAATTCCTTCTTTAAATAATCAATTGCCTTTTTGAGCTCTGCAGGAGTTCCAATAAGGTTTATGTCGTCAACATATACAGCAAGTACAACAAACTTCGATATTACTTTCTTTATAAAAACACATGGGCAAATTGCATCATTTGTATAGCCTTCCTTTAACAAATATTCACTAAGGCGGTTATACCGCATGCGCCCGGATTGCTTCAAACCATACAATGATCTTTGTAATCTGATTGAATACATTTCCCAAGACTTTGAACTATATGCTTCAGGCATCTTAAATCCTTCAGGGATTTTCATGTATATTTCATTTTCAAGTGATCCATATAGATAGGCTGTAACCACATCCATCAAATGCATCTCAAGTCTCTCATGGACAACGAAACTAATGAGATAACGTAATGTTATTGCATCCAATGCAGGGAGGGCAAGCCCATGTTAACATATAAATGATGGATGGACGGAAAGACAAGTAGCAGCAAAGAAGGAATAATCAACTCTAAATAAAGCACAGCCTAAGCGGCAAACTGAATGTGACAGTAGGGATGCGTCAGGGTCAACTAGCACATTCAATAGAAAGGAAATAGCCAAGACAAGTAGTATAGCAATCACCGTATAAAACAGATAAATTCAGAGACAATCCATTTAAGATAAACTTGTAAATGCCATTTAAATAATAATGCTATTTAAGATAAACTTGTAAATGTTGCTAAGGCTTTAAATAATAATGCTATTTAAAATAAGATTTGCATAAAATAATAAATAGAAGAAAACGCAGGTTTGTGCAGTGTTTTAATAAATACTTGAAACAAACTACACGATGAGGTACTAATTGACTTTGCATTTTTAGAAGTATAAACAAAATTATGTTTTATTAACAACATTCGGCTAAACATATGCATGATTTAGATAATCTTAAAAAAAAAGTGTTTTTCAAAACATTCTTTAATTCCTTTTCCTTAAACTAACTACCCATTCCCAAACTAAACCTACTAATTCATCTAAAACTGAAAAAAAAAGTTAGTTGCATAATACAAATTAATGTGCAAAAAAATAAAATGAAAGGGTAAATAATATCAAATGGGCCAGCCTATTTTGAGACTGCTGGACCTATTTGCTATTGGGCTTTGGCCCAGCAAATTTCTTTATATATTGCTGCGGATTGGACTGCTACTGCTACTGTCTATTGGGCCTCGGCCCAGCAGAACTTTTTATTTTGACTGCGGATTGGGCTGACCCGATAGAAGGCTTTTGTTGGGCTTTTAGCTCAACACCGAATGCGGAGGAGGACGAGTCCTCAGACTCGTATGCGGAGGTTCATGCATAAAAACAAAGAAAAGAAATTAGTATCTAATCAATGAATGGGATTAAGCATGTAAGATATAAGTTCAAAACAAATCTGTAGATTATGTATTTTGAGTGAAACTAGTGAAGATACTTAAGAAAGTATGGGACACTGTCATACATTTCTATCAACAACGTCTTAGTAAGTCAAAGTGTTTTGCAAACTGTAAAGTGGTCAATCGTACCATATACGACAACCAAGCAGTTCCTATACCAATGCAGGGAGGGCAAGCCCATGTTAACATATAAATGATGGATGGACGGAAAGACAAGTAGCAGCAAAGAAGGAATAATCAACTCTAAATAAAGCACAGCCTAAGCGGCAAACTGAATGTGACAGTAGGGATGCGTCAGGGTCAACTAGCACATTCAATAGAAAGGAAATAGCCAAGACAAGTAGTATAGCAATCACCGTATAAAACAGATAAATTCAGAGACAATCCCGGAAACAGATGTAGGCATAAGCAGCAGGCAATGCACGAATAGACATGTGTGAGATTCATATTATAAGACCTTAATGACGCAAAATAATAATAACAAATCCCAACACATACTCCTTTAAAAGGGGAAATACAAGCAGTAACAGCAGCTGCGAGCAATCAGAATATTGCTACTAGGTTCATGTTCAACATGGCACATACAAATGTCTGACGACCGTAAAATGCAGCAAGGAAAACAAAGAGAGAGGTGCAACAAGATTAAACTGATCCATACAGATTCGAACCAACAAAATTCATGACTATCAAGGTTAAACCCAATCAACTGTAAATGAGGATTAAAACAGATTCGACCTCAGCTACAGAATAATAGACCGCATAGCTAGACTGATCGATATAAGACTTAAGCATGCAAAAGTGGTTGATATATTTCTATTTGTATTGCACATACAACCGGCCACATAATCAAGCAGGACACATAAGTAAGGCCTGCCACTAACTTAACACTGTGTAAAGAAAAAGGAATAACAATACTGATTAGGATAGAACCAGAAACAAATAAACCATATTGTGAATTCAGGCTAGTTTATTGACATGTAGAATTTATGCTTAAACTAATAGATAGCATTTGGACATTTAAGCACAAAAACAGACAGGGCTGAGCTAACATATACTGAAAACCAAACTCAGAAATCAACAATGTACTGAACCCATCAATAAGCATACTTGACCCCTTTAAATTTTGTAGACTATCCAACCTATATGATTTGCAACCAACATTTTAAACTCGTCTCAGAGAACCACGGCAGCAGCAGTTTGATCCAACTTAATTCATGAAAATCCTTTTAAAGTACTGGAAATGACATGTCCCCTGGTTTCAGTTAGAGATTATGAGGGCACCCATAGCAGTCGAAATTTATGCACATTAAGGGCAGGCTTGTAATTAAGGAAGACCTGATGATGCTGATGAGAACAGGAATGGGTAAAGATGCTAAACTAATGCAGATGGATGAGATTCAGAACATAGGTTTATGGCTTAATCCAACATGTTAGAGCTCATTTTTTCCTTAATTATCAGCTGACCTTAACAACATAATTTAGTCAAATAAGGAAGTCAACTGCCATATTTTAAATGAGGTTATAATGACACAAATGACAACAGGCTCAAATTAAATCAACAACTACAGAGGTCCAAAGGTAGATATGCTTGTACTAAGCAAACATGAAAAAAGATACTAGACTGAAACAACATTCATTTTATAGTGAACTACTAAAACCTCTAAATAAACATATACAATGGTATCAACAGTAATGCTGCTAAACCAGTAGGTGGAACAGGAATAAACCTAAACTAATGTGTGATACCATATAAGGGCATAACCAGGCAAAACCACAGGTTAACTGATGCACAACCAGTCAAAGCTGGACATGTATGGCACAGCTAAGCAGTTGAATTATTTCTATGATCAATCATCATTTGAGCAGACAAACCATGCTTAAGCTACTATAAGCTAAATGACATATGGATAACCAAGACAAAGAATAAAATGAGCCACTGCAGAACAACTAAAAGGCAAGCACATACACATGATTAGCAGATTACAAACTGATGTATAGAACTAATCAAATAAAGAAGTAAATAAGCAATGTAAACCTACTAGCACATGACTATCCCAAGTTGATACCTAATGTGGAACTGAATAACTACAGAGCTATAAACAAGATTAATCTAAGCTTAAACATGCATAATACCACCTAAACAACTACAAACAGGGAACTGAAACATAACTAATCAAGCAAAACACATAAGTAGTTTAAAGCACTCAAACGATTACTAAAAGTTTACTAAGGGGAAGTGAATTGCATACCAAGGGAGAGAACACTTAACTGACTTCATACAAACACAGGAAAGTAACATCATAGATGAAAACAAAGGTAAGTAAGTTTCATTCAAGACAGGGGAATGCCAAAATCATAGCAAGGAAAACAGCAACCTCAAACAAATTGAAACTTCCTTCGTTTAAATATAGAGTCCAACAAAAGGGACAGAGTTGGGTTTAAATATTTGCATTCTTTTAAAAAGATTATTTAGCTGATTCATATTAGATTGACTGGGTCATACTGGGTTAGGTTTAACTTAATTAAACTAACCCGAACAACTATAAACAACAAATGGTTATGTATGCTTAGACTGGTCATTAATCAGATTATCTAGGAACGAGGCCCCAAATAAATCTATACAATTTACTAGGTTGAATTATCAGCATGCAAACAAACGACATTCAGACTAAACCAAACATCTTAAACTAAATAACAACGGCAACATCCGACAAGATTTCAACTAAGCCAAAGCGTAATAATGACTTATTTAATCACAATAACTAAGCTAACATCAAACTCAACCGTATAAGCACACAAACATATGAAATTTGAAATAAAAGGAAATAAATGGGATTTACTGACCTTCTTCAAGTGCAGCGAACTGGGGGTTCGAATCTCCGATATACCTCGAAACTTGCTGAATCGGAATTTGCAAGGTTCAGATTCAAAACACGACCAATGCAAACGAAGACAAAATGACCGGATTTCGACTCGATGCTCAGAAATAAAACCAACGAACTAAATATTGCTTAGGTGATTTTGCTACTGTTCTTTTTGGGGTTTTTGAATCTCCACAAAAAAAATCCTCCCCTTTTCCGATCTGATTTTTTTTCGATGGTTCTTTTTCCCCTTTTTTTTTTCGATCCCCTCCTCGATTCCACTCTCTTTGTGTCCCCCTTTTTTTTTTTTTTTTTTGATTTCTGATCTTTTCCAAGGGGTTTTTGACCACGAGAAATTTCGTTTCTTTTTCAGAAGATTGTGGTCCGTTTTCTGTTCGTGTTGTAGCGAGGAAATCTTTAAGTTTTTCCTTCCTCTCAGAAAGGTTTCAAGTGACAAAAAAACTTATTTTTTGTAGGGGGTTTTTTTTTCGTTCTTCTTCCTCCCTCCGTTCGTTGTTCTTATACTAAAAAAGGAAGGAGGAGCGGGGGGGGGGGGGGGGGGGGGAGAGAGAGACAAGTGCGAGACAGGGGTGAGTGGGAAGCGGAGAAGAAGGAGGAAAAAGGGGGAAGTGGGAGCGGCGGCGAGAGGAGATGAAGGGGAAAAGAGGGAGCGGGAAAAGGGGGTGCGGCGGTGGGAATGACGAAATGAAGGGGAAACCCTAAAAGGGTTTCCCTTATTTGGCTGAAGAATGAATTGGACCCGGTCCATTTGTGGACCGGGTCAAATTTTAGACTGGGTATTAAAAGAACGGACTATTAAATTAAACATGGACTGATCTAAAAAAATTGAGATAAAACATATGGTCTAGTCCAAAAAATATTAGGAATTAATCGGACTTTGATTTGTGGTCCGGTAAGTCAAAATACGGACTGAGTGCAAGAAATAGTTTGGCTTCTAAATTTGAATAAGAGACACATTTTGATTAACGATGTACTAAGGGTGCCAGAATATCACCTAATACGGAAATATGTAATTATAAAGACCCGGTAAAAAATTATATGATGTCGCAAACGACCGTGCAGTAATATTTAATAACAAATGCTATCATTAAAATGTGCGAAATAAATGCGATGTGTGTGCGGAAGTTGGTAGAAACGTCGAGAAATGCAAGTTTCAATAATACTAAATAATAGTAGCAAATAAATAGCGGTAGTAATACTGCTAATAATGATAACAATAATGATAATGGTAATAATGATAATGCTGATAATAATGGTGATAAAAAATAATAATAGATATAATAATAATAGTACATAACAAATATTGATAATTAATAACAAATAACAATAAGAATAATGATAATAATTAATAATAATAATAAATATGGTAGTAATTAATAATAAAAAAATGACAATTATTGATAATAACAAAAAATGATAATAAATTAATAATAATAACAGTAATAGTGGTAATAATAATGATAATAATAATAAGAAATAATAATGATGATAATAATAATAATAAATAACAATTATTGATAAAACAATGATAATAATTAATAATAAAAATAACTATGATAATGATGATTAATAATTAATAACAAAAATAACGCTGATAATAGTGATTAGTAATTAATAATAATAGTAACAATAATAATAATAATAATAATAATAATAGTAATAATGGAAATAACAAGAATAATAATAATTAATGATGATTAGTAATAAATGATAATTTAAGGATAATAATAATAATAATAATAATAATAATAATAATAATAATAATAATAATAATAATGATAATAATAACTGCAGTAGAATAAAAACGTGGGTGTTAATAAAAGACTAATAATTATAGTAAAATTTAAATGCATATTTTTTAATTTCTCAAAATACCAGAAGTATAAATAGGTATTTCGGAGGAGAGGCGGGACAAAATTGGGTGTCAACAACTTGTCCCTCTTTGCCTGGTAATGATGAAAGAATTTTCGGGCAAAGACGTTGACTTAGTAGCCTATTTTGTCCCGGCTAAAGGGTTGTGGGGGACTAAGGGTAAAGAAAATTACGGCCGAACTCTGGTCTCTGAATCGCCTACATATCTCGGGTTGCACGAGAATCAGGCCGTGTGTAGTTCTGGGAAGACTACGACACCTATGACTGGCAACTCATGATTTGATGCGAATCTTCGCAAAAAATATTGTCCCAGTGTCGAATTATGATGACACTGGGTATTGTGATAGAACCCTAAAAATTGATTGTGCTGGAATGTGAACGGGAAATTTGAATTTGGAGCCGAGTGTTCGAGGTAGATCTTTGACCCTTGTCGAGAAGTCTGCTTGTCCTTCCCGACGTATTGCCCCAGTTCGCTGCCGAAGAAATAGTTCCACGTTGCGCTAAAGCTCCTGCGAAACTAAAAACTAGATGAAAATAGTCAGTAAGAATAAATATTGAAATATAGCGACGCAAGTGCGGTGCAATGCGGCTGCGGGCATATGCAGGGCATTAATAAAATAATAACAAGACAGGGCAGGTGCGGTGCGATGTCTTATGCAGAAATTTTAAAAAATGGCGGTGCATGGCCCATGTAACATATGGAAGGCGGTGCTAAGGGCGGTGCGCAACCCATGCAGAAATTTAAAAGGGCGGTGCATGGCCCATGTAATGTATGAAAGGCGGTGCATGGCCTTATGCAGAAATTTAAAAGGGCGGTGCATGGCCCAGACAATATGAAAGCGATGCGAAGAGCGGTGCGCAGCTCATGCATAATATGAAAGGCGGTGCATGGCCTTATGCAGAAATTTAAAAGGGCGGTGCATGGCCCAGACAATATGAAAGCGATGCGAAGAGCGGTGCGCAGCTCATGCATCATATGAAAGGCGGTGCATGGCCTTATGCAGAAATTTAAAAGGGCGGTGCATGGCCCAAGCAATATGAAAGCGATGCGAAGAGCGGTGCGCAGCTCATGCATAATATGAAAGGCGGTGCATGGCCTTATGCAGAAATTTAAAAGGGCGGTGCATGGCCCAGACAATATGAAAGCGATGCGAAGAGCGGTGCGCAGCTCATGCATAATATGAAAGGCGGTGCATGGCCTTATGCAGAAATTTAAAAGGGCGGTGCATGGCCCAGACAATATGAAAGCGATGCGAAGAGCGGTGCGCAGCTCATGCATCATATGAAAGGCGGTGCATGGCCTTATGCAGAAATTTAAAAGGGCGGTGCATGGCCCAAGCAATATGAAAGCGATGCGAAGAGCGGTGCGCAGCTCATGCATAATATGAAAGGCGGTGCATGGCCTTATGCAGAAATTTAAAAGGGCGGTGCATGGCCCAGACAATATGAAAGCGATGCGAAGAGCGGTGCGCAGCTCATGCATCATATGAAAGGCGGTGCATGGCCTTATGCAGAAATTTAAAAGGGCGGTGCATGGCCCAGTAAATATGAAAGCGATGCAAAGGGCGATGCGCAGCTCATGCGGAAATTTAAAAGGGCGGTGCATGGCCCATGTAATGTATGAAAGGCGGTGCATGGCCTTATGTAGAAATTTAAAAGGGCGGTGCATGGCCCAGGCAATATATGAAAGCGATGCGAAGAGCGGTGCGCAGCTCATGCATCATAAGAAAGGCGGTGCATGGCCTTATGCAGAAATTTAAAAGGGCGGTGCATGGCCCAAGCAATATGAAAGCGATGCGAAGAGCGGTGCGCAGCTCATGCATAATATGAAAGGCGGTGCATGGCCTTATGCAGAAATTTAAAAGGGCGGTGCATGGCCCAGACAATATGAAAGCGATGCGAAGAGCGGTGCGCAGCTCATGCATCATATGAAAGGCGGTGCATGGCCTTATGCAGAAATTTAAAAGGGCGGTGCATGGCCCAAGCAATATGAAAGCGATGCGAAGAGCGGTGCGCAGCTCATGCATAATATGAAAGGCGGTGCATGGCCTTATGCAGAAATTTAAAAGGGCGGTGCATGGCCCAGACAATATGAAAGCGATGCGAAGAGCGGTGCGCAGCTCATGCATCATATGAAAGGCGGTGCATGGCCTTATGCAGAAATTTAAAAGGGCGGTGCATGGCCCAAGCAATATGAAAGCGATGCGAAGAGCGGTGCGCAGCTCATGCATAATATGAAAGGCGGTGCATGGCCTTATGCAGAAATTTAAAAGGGCGGTGCATGGCCCAGACAATATGAAAGCGATGCGAAGAGCGGTGCGCAGCTCATGCATCATATGAAAGGCGGTGCATGGCCTTATGCAGAAATTTAAAAGGGCGGTGCATGGCCCAGTAAATATGAAAGCGATGCGAAGAGCGGTGCGCAGCTCATGCATCATATGAAAAACGATGATTAATGCAGGTGCAGTGCAATGCGGCTGTAAGCACACGCAGTGGCAAAAAATAAAAGCAATGTATTCGAAAGCAATTCAAAATATTTGTGCGTTGATATATATTTGAAGAAAATAATTTGCAAGATTAGCTTATGGTGATCGCCGAAAGTTATTTATATTTGAAGACATAATTGATAGAAGAATGCTCAAACCGTTTGACGCGCCATCATTTCAAGGTCGTGCCTATTTCGCTCCTGCAACTTGGCAACCTGCATCCAAAGAAAATTTGTAAGTTTGGGGAGGGGGTTGATTCGCGTTGACTTGGGGATCTGGCTCTTGCGCTTCGTGCCTCCAGCTTCGTATGAACTTGTAACCTCCGCTCATTTTAAGTCTTGGCCGACTAGTAAACAGTCTGATTAGAATCACATTATTTCGAAAAAATAGACATAGTAAACTATATGTATGGTGATAAATAATTTTGCTGAACTCGGAACTGTGACACATTGTGAAACAGAGCGAATGCCCCTTTTCCGAAGTTTTCTTCTGCCCGAAGACTCTGTCGAACTATATTCTCCTGAGTCTGTCGATGTTGTCTTACGGTGATCCCTTTTTAAAAAAAAATTGTCCCAGTTTCTGGTGCAAGGGATGTTGATCTTTTCAAAATGGCGAGACCGAGCCTACATAGGCTGCCTACGTATCCCACTAGGGGAATCAGGTCGAGCGTAGTTCAAAATACAAAAAGGATATTGAGGTTTTGTGAGAATGTGACCGAGGCCTATGCGGGCCGCCTACGTATCCCCCATGGGAATCAGATCAGGCGTAGTTCATAACTTACATGCGGAAAAAATATTTGAGAGAAATTCTATCTTAAAGACCAAACCCGATATAGGTTTGTCATGCGTCCCGCTACGGGAGAGTAGTGCTATTACATGGAAAAGTGTTGAAGAATATTTCATGCAAATAAAAGAAGGTTTCTAAATATAATATCTCTTGACGGCATCTGCGTTGATAGCTTTCGGCCAAATTTCGCCATCCATTTCTGCCAGGATTAATGCTCCTCCAGTCAATACCCGATGAACCATATAAGGTCCCTGCCAGTTAGGTGCAAATTTTCCTTTGGCTTCATCTTGACATGGGAATATGCGTTTCAGTACCAATTGCCCTGTTTTGAATTGCCTCGGTCTTACCTTCTTGTTGAAAGCTTTGGCCATTCTATTCTGATAAAGCTGTCCATGACAAACGGCATTCAATCTCTTTCCGTCAATGAGCATCAATTGTTCGTATCGATTCTGCATCCACTTAGCGTCACTTAACTCAGCTTCTTGGATGATTCTCAAAGATGGTATTTCTACCTCAGCAGGTAACACCGCCTCTGTCCCATAGACCAAAAGATAAGGTGCCGCCCCCGTTGAAGTTCTCACAGTAGTGCGATAACCGAGGAGAGCTAACGGCAGTTTTTCGTGCCAATGCCTGTAATTATCGATCATCTTCCTCAGTATTCTTTTGATGTTTTTGTTCGCTGCTTCGACTGCCCCATTCACCTGAGGGCGATAAGGAGTGGAATTGCGATGAGTAATCTTAAATGTCTCGCAAATCTCCCGCATTAGATCACTGTTAAGATTAGCTCCATTATCTGTTATAATTGACTCTGGGATTCCGAATCGGCAAATAATGTTGCTCCGAACGAAATCTGCTACCACTTTCTTTGTTACCGACTTGTGCGAAGATGCTTCCACCCACTTTGTGAAATAATCAATTGCTACCAAAATGAACCTGTGTCCATTCGACGCGGCTGGCTCGATAGGACCAATGACATCCATACCCCAAGCTGCGAAAGGCCACGGAGAACTTGTCACATTTAATTCATTTGGCGGAACCCGAATCAAATCACCATGAATCTGACATCGATGACATTTCTGCACAAAACGGATACAATCTGATTCCATAGTCATCCAGAAATAGCCTGCGCGAAGGATTTTCTTGGCCAGATTAAAGCCATTCATATGAGGCCCACATGTACCGCCATGCACTTCTTCAATCAACCGAGCCGCTTCTTTAGCATCAACACACCTTAATAATCCTAAATCCGGAGTCCTCCTATACAGGATTTCTCCACTTAGGAAGAAATGGTTTGCTAATCTCCGAAGCGTTTTCTTCTGAACACTGGTAATGCCTTCCGGATAGTCTCCTGTCTTAAGATATTTGTTAATGTCATAGTACCAAGGTTCTCCATCAGGCTCTTCGTCCACATAGAAGCAATATGCCTGTTGATCGTGCACATTTATCTTGATAGGATCTATGCGATTCTTGTCCGGGTGCTGAATCATAGAGGACAGAGTGGCCAAAGCATCAGCGAACTCGTTCTGTGTCCTTGGAACGTGTTTGAATTCCACCCTGACGAATCTCTTACATAAATCTTTCACGCAATGCAAGTATGACAGTATTTTCCCGTTCTTAGTGGTCCATTCGCCTCGCACTTGATGAACCAGTAAGTCTGAATCGCCTATAACCAAAAGTTCCTGTATATGTATATCAGCGGCCATTCTGAGGCCAAGAATACAAGCCTCATATTCTGCCATATTATTGGTACACGGGAACTTGATTTTGGCTGAAATGGGATAGTGCTGTCCTGACTCTGAAATCAAAACTGCTCCAATACCGACCCCTTTAGCATTTGCCGCCCCATCGAAAAACAGTCTCCACCCTGGGTACTCTTCTGCGATATCTTCCCCGATGAACAACACTTCTTCATCCGGGAAATAGGTTTTAAGGGGTATGTATTCCTCGCCCACAGGATTTTCTGCAAGATGATCAGCTATCGCCTGCCCTTTGACAGCCTTTCGAGTAACATACACAATATCAAACTCGCTCAACAACATTTGCCACTTAGCTAGCTTCCCCGTAGGCATAGGCTTCTGGAAGATGTACTTGAGTGGGTCCATCCTTGAGATGAGGTAAGTAGTATATGCAGACAAATAATGTCTCAACTTCTGTGCAACCCAAGTCAAAGCACAACAGGTGCGTTCCAATAACGTATACCGTGCCTCGTAAGGTGTGAACTTTTTGCTCAAGTAATATATTGCTCGCTCTTTCCTTCCTGTTTTGTCATGTTGACCTAATACACATCCAAACGCGTTCTCCGATACGGACAAATACAATAGCAAAGGTCTTCCAGCTTCTGGAGGCACCAAAACAGGCGGGCTAGACAAATATTCTTTGATTTTGTCAAAGGCTCTTTGGCAATCTTCAGTCCATTTGGTAGGAGCGTCCTTCCTCAATAACTTAATTATTGGTTCGCATATCACCGTTGATTGCGCTATAAATCGATTGATGTAGTTGAGACGCCCGAGGAAACTCATCACATCTTTCCGACTCTTTGGGGCAGGCAACTCCTGAATGGTCTTTATCTTCGAGGGGTCTAACTCTATGCCCCTTCTGCTCACAATAAAACCCAACAACTTCCCTGCAGGAACACCGAATGCACATTTTGCGGGGTTCAACTTCAGATTGTATCGCCTCAACCTGTCGAAGAACTTTCTCAAATCCGTCAGATGGTCTGAGCTCTTTCGCGACTTGATGATGATATCATCCACATAGACTTCAATCTCTTTATGGATCATATCATGGAAGATGGTGGTCATGGCTCTCATGTACGTGGCCCCTGCGTTTTTGAGCCCGAAAGGCATCACCCGATAATAATACACCCCCCAAGGTGTGATGAATGCTGTTTTCTCTGCATCTTCCTCGTCCATCAGGATTTGGTGATATCCCGCGTAGCAGTCAACGAAAGACTGCAACTCATGCTTTGCACAATTATCAATGAGAATATGGATATTCGGAAGGGGAAAGTCATCTTTCGGACTGGCTCTGTTGAGATCCCGATAATCTACGCATACCCTAACCTTGCCATCCTTCTTTGGCACGGGAACGATATTGGCTAGCCAAGTGGGGTACATCGTAGTTCGAATGACCTTGGCATCAAACTGCTTGGAGATCTCTTCCTTGATTTTTAAGCTCAAGTCTGATTTAATGTTTCTTTTCTTTTGCTTTATCGGAGGACAGGATGGATCAAGAGACAACTTATGCGAAACAATGTCAGTGCTCAATCCGGGCATATCATCGTAAGACCAAGCGAACACATCTATATATTCCTTCAGGAGTTTGATCAATTCTTCTCTCTGCGACGGGGTCAAATGGACACTGATTCTCACTTCCATAATGATTTTTGAATTACTCAAATTTATAATTTCCGTTTCATCCAAATTTGGTTTCGGCTTATTTTCAAAATACTCGAAATCCTTAGTTAATCCCTCGGGTTGCATATCCCCTTCATCTTCTTCAGAATCTTACTCGGCATTTCCTATGGGCTTGCTTGTTTCATTATGTGTCACATTCACAGTATTGGCAGATTTGTTAATTTGATTGCTGAAAAATAAAAGAAAATTAATTAAGCAAAGATGGAAAAAATATAAATAAAAGCATGGCTTGAAAATTGCATTTGAACTTCAAAGTTTAGAGGCAAAAATAACAAAAGCATAGACACGATTCAGGCCTCAATTTCAAATCGTGTCTGTTTCATCAAATGCTGAATACAATTAGTCTACCAAGACTCCCGGAGAAACGGGGGCGGGTTACAAATCCAATTGTTCAAACGACATCCTGGCTCTGCATCCCGGATAGTCGGGTCTTCAGAATACCCATCCGAAACCATACTGCATTCAGTTTCTTCTTCGGTGATGAATAAGTGTTTAAAACTTTCCAGGAGTTTGTCTTCAAGCGTTTCCTCTGGTGCTTGGGCAGCGGAAGCCTTAAGAAATGACTGATTCAGGCAAGGAACAGGCTTTGGCAAGGGAATGTCACTTCTTCTTTTGAGACTAGCCGAAGCAATCTCTTCGGGGGTGGGCTCATATCCGAGACCGAAAGTATGCTTATGACCGGGCAGTTGAATTGGTTCCACAATTCCATTCAAGTTCGGACCAAGGCCTTGACCGGGTCGGAAACCATTCTTCAGCATCTCCCACGCCACCATCATAAGTACTTGTGGCAATTCCATTCTTTCCGCTTGAGCAGTGCACACATTCTCCTTAATATGAAAAACCGATCCGTCTAGCCTTTCCACACTTTGAATAGGAGGAATTGAACATCCCGGGTATAAAGAATTGTTGCCTTCTCCGTGGATCACTATTTCTTGGTGATTCCACACAAACTTCAGGCTCTGATGCAAAGTGGAAGGAACCGCGCCAGCCATGTGGATCCATGGTCTCCCGATCAGCAGGTTGTAACAAGTAGATATGTCCATCACTTGGAACTTCACAATGAACTCCACAGGCCCAATCTCCAGAAACAAATCGATCTCTCCAACAACATCTCTTTGGGCTCCGTCAAATCCTTTGACACTGACTTGACTGTCACGGAGTTTCCCGATGTCTATCCCTAATGCTCGTAGAGTGGCAACAGGACATATATTCACAGCAGAGCCTCCGTCGACCAATACTTTGGAGATGAACTTATCCCTGCGTTTGATGGTGATGTTCAATGCTTTGTTATGCCCCAAACCTTCAGGTGGCAACTCGTCGTTATGAAAAGAGACCCGGTGGGCCTCAAGGATCTCCCCTACCATAGCCGATAATTTCTCACTGGAAGTCTCGGCCGGAACGTAGGCTTCGTTCAGTATTTTCACTAGAGCGCTCCTATGAGCTTCAGAATTCATCAATAATGCGAATAAGGAAATCTGAGCTGGCGTTTTCTTCAATTGTTCTACAACAGAATACTCCTTCGTTGGCATTTTTCTCCAGAATTCTTCGACTTCGGCTTCTGTAACGGACTTCTTCGGACCATTTTCCTTGCTTGACGCCCCTCGTGCTATCTCTTCGGGGGCATAGCACCGTCCAGACCTAGTCATTCCGGTGGCAACGGCTTCCACGACTACTCTTCCTTTCCCTTTGTCTCTTTCACCAGATTGATAATCCCAGGGGACTGCTTTGGTGTTGCGAGAAGGTGTTGGGGCAACGAAAGCCGTGATCCTGGGCCTTGGGGTGAGCACTTCGAATGGGGCCCTCTTTTGAACCGTGATTATTGGAGCAACACAAGCCGACGATTCAACCTCCTTCCTTTCTTTAATTGGCACGATAGTCCCTTCCAGATTGCAATCTTCATCAAGGGTGATCATGTGCACATTTGCATCGCCATGATTCGGCAGCGGATTGTTGTTTATGTTCGGGGGAGCTTCCTTAAGCTGTATGACACCTTCCTTGATCAACGTCTCAACTCTATCCTTGAGAGCAAAACAGCTTCCGGTATCATGCCCTGCAATTCCTGAATGATATGCACAATGTTTAGTCCCGTCATACCATCCCGGGATGGGATCAGGAGTTCTTCCTTGAATCGGTTGGAGTATCCCTGCCATTTTCAGCCTCTCGTACAGTTGGGCTAAAGGTTCGGCTAATGGTGTGTAAGTTTTGGTTGGTCTTCTTTCGACATTCGGGCGTGGTCTAGGGGTGTTTTGTGGGCGATTTGGTGAATGGTACTGGGGTTGCGTTGCGTAGGTTGGACGGTGTTGTGGTTGGTTTTGGTAGAAAGGTGACCGGGGTGAGTAATATGTTGGTTGAGTATGATAGACCGGAAGAGGGGTAGGTGGGGGTTGGTAATAAGGCTGAGGTATTTGGGTGTACTGGCTGTAGTGCGAGGGCTGGGGTGAAGAATATTGGCGGGTTGATTTTGGGGTGGGTCTTTGCTCTTGGATGGCCATGACCGGGGATACTCCGTCTCTCTTCTTTTTAGCAGGGTCTGCCTGAATGGCCTTACTTGTGGCCTGCAAGGCCGCAAGATTTGTAACTCTTCCTGTTTTTATCCCTTCTTCTATGAAGTCCCCCATCCTGATGACTTCAGCAAACTTCTGCCCAATGACACTTAACATTCTCTCATAATATGTGGGGTCCTTTAGAGATTGTACGAAAAGCATCGTCATTTCACTCTCTGCCATTGGAGGCTGGACTTTTGCTGCCTCTGCTCTCCAGCGCATAGCGTATTCCCGGAAAGTTTCTGTTGATTTTCTCTCCAGCTTCATCAAATAAAACCGGTCCGGGATAGTCTCAGTGTTGAACCTGAATCTGTCCATGAATTCCTGGGCCATATCTCCCCAACTGTGCCACCTCTGCGGGTCTTGGTATGTGTACCAATCGAGTGCCTCTCCAGTTAAGCTCCTTATAAACAGTTTCATTCTGATAGCTTGATTTTTACCCACTCCGACAAGCTTATCGCAATATGATCTCAAATGAGCCCGAGGGTTTCCCTTCCCGTCGAACATGTCAAACTTCGGCACCTTATATCCAGCAGGTAACTCAATGTCCGGGTCAATGCACAGATCTTCATATTCGAGTCCTTCACATCCCCTGTTGGTTTGGATGTTCCTGACTGCTTCCCTCAGACTGCGAAGCTCTTTTGCCACATCTTCGTCCGCTCTTGCCCTAGCTTCCCTTTCCAACTCTTCATAGGGGTCAACTTCTGGATGTTGCAAGGCCTGTGCCTGGGTAGTGAAAGGATGAGCTTCTGCCGCATACTGTGTGTTATGGCTGGCAATATGCGCCAATGGTGTATGGTGAACTGCTTGGTAGTTTTGGGTATGTGGGTTAATTTGGGTAACTGCAGGTTGAGAAATGTAAGGAGTAGCGAAAGGTTGTGAATTGGTTTGTTGGAAGTTAATTTGCTGGAGGTTGGCTTGTTGCTGGTCATTTGGTTGTGAAGTAGTTTGTTGTATGTTGGCTTGTTGCGGGATGGTTTGTCGTTGGATAGTTTGTTGCGGGATGGTTGGTTGCGGGTGGATCTGGTGTGGAATGGTTTGTTGTGGATTTGACTGTTGTGAGGCGGATTGTTGGTTAGTTTGTTGGGGGTTGGAGGTATTTGGATGGACTGTGTAAAGCGGAGGGTTTGAGGGAGAAGGTTGTGGAGCGGGTGAATCGACAGGCGAAAAGGATGGTGGAATTGTTGTGTTTGTTCTTTGCTCAGGGTGAGGGGCGTTCAAAGTGATGGACAGATTGGTGAGATTCCGCAGTCGCTCAATTTCGGTCTGCATATTGGCCATTTGCTGCAACAATTGGGCAATGAGTTCATCATTTCCCCTCCTGAAGCCTCAGGTTCCTCTCTTGGAAGAGTGACGAGTCCCAAGCCAGTCTGTTCGGATGCCCCTAAATCATTCATATTACCGGATGTTCGTGCTTTTGATCTCGTGAAGTATGGGTGGTCTGCCAGTTCACAGTCAACGCGAATCAACCTCTGGGGGATAGTAAAAAATAAACCTTCTAAGAATGAAGAAAGCTGTGTTAGTATGGTCCGAATGATTGTTGTTTAAAATAATATGGAGATTTAGCAGATAATGTTGAAATAAGCACATGTTGCATAGCAAATAAGCACATATTGCGTAGCAAACATACATTGAATAGCAAACAAAACATATTGCAAACAAACATATATTGAATAGCAAACAAAACATATCGGAAGGAAATCAATGCGTCCTGTTATGCAAGGGACCCTTTTGTGCCAAAGGTAGGCCTAGCGTGGATTTGAAGGATAACATATGTAGTCATGTGTCACTCCAGTGTGCTATTAATTGAAAGCCCAAAACGAATACAATCCCAATGTAAAAGAAATTATTACAATCGCTATTGAACAAGTTAACTAAAATGAAGATGGCCCTTCGTCGCTCTTGAACCTCTTGGTTGCCCGAATTGACTGATCGATCTTTCGGCGATTCTGGGCAAGGTATGACATAGCTAGAACACCCCCTGTTTTGATGCCTTCTTTGATACAAGTATCGCCCTGTTCAGCCAGAAGTGTATCCAACTCTTGCATACTTCGCTCGTAACTAAGTGCTTGCTGCTTCCAATTCTCTGCTTCCCTTTCCTTTTCCTTAAGTTGCGCATGATGCTCGGCTTCAGAAACAAGACTTTTCTTACGCAATTGTCGGAGTAATATGTATGCTTCGGCTTCTCCATCCTTAATCCGATCTTTCAAACTAATACTGGGTTTGATTGATTCCTCCAAATCAGCGGCCAGCCATTCCACATAGTTGTCCTCGCACCCAGCTTGGTATCTATTTGGCTCAACTGAATCTGTTTTTGTGGTCTCTTTCAATTTCCACATGCGAATAACCTCTTTTGCAAAAGGAATTTTCCCTTCTTTGTAGTCAACACGGTAATGACTCATATCTGCCACTAAAGGTATGTTTTGCTTCCTCCCTGATTGTCTCAAAACTCTCAGCGAGGCGTAAGGCTGCAAACCTCGAAGTCCTATCAAGACCAAAAATGGTACGATCTTCGTTCGAAACACCAAAACCTCAGACGGAAACCAACTGAACATCCATTGCATCGAGTCATCGTTCAAATGGCTAAGAAATTCTACCCACTCTTTCACACACTTTGGTTTCTCAAATGATTTTGCTGTCAAGATAGCTCCTGGAACATGACCCAAAATGTGATTCTCACCCGTCGGCTTCTGGAATGCTAGACCCCCGTTGACTTTCTGAAGATGTTCCATCAGCCAAATTTGCAGAAGAAAGTTGCATCCTTCAAAATGCTTATACCCGCGCTTACAACGCCCTAATGCTCGGTAGATATCTGCCACGACCATAGGGACCAGAGTGTAGTGTTTCCCGTCGATGCCACCAAAAAGAGCCTTAGTTACAATAACAAGATGGGTGTGAATGTCTTTTGTGGTTCCTTTAGGAAATACTATAGTCCCTAAAAAACATACTGCGAAAGCAAAGCACCGTTTCTGCTTCCAAGAGTCATATGAGAAGAATTCATCCTGATGATCGACGAAACTCCTTTGATAACCGAATCTGTGATACAAATACTCGAGTGGTATCATAGACTTCTGCAAACATTCCACACCTTTACCCTCTCTGAACCCGAAGCTGTCAGCAAATTCTTTTGGTAAAGGTTGCCTCGGAATAATCATGCCACAATTTTGCCATTTTCTTGGTTTACGTAATAATGCCACATTTTCTATATAGCCTCCTATTTCCTCTAACAACGGAGTCATCTCAATGTTGCCAAATCTAAACACGACCCTCTTTTCATCCCAAAACACAGTTGCAGCTTCGATGATGTCTCTGCAGGGCTGGATTTCCATCAAAGACGGTAAGTGTCCCAATGCTCCACGTACAACCCGCTGTCCGTAATCCCTCAAATCAACCCACCATGCTGTTAGTTGGGAAGGGACGCTCAAAACCATGCTGAATCTCGGGTAGGCATTGTGTTGACTCATGGTTACCTGTGTTCACAAATGGTTAGTTCTACCTAAATAGCACATGGTCCACATAACGCACATTCATCCTTCAAATTAATGCACATAACGTGATAACCGTCGCTCGGGGTCGTAGACCCACCTGGACATTTTGGAAGAGGTTGACTAATGGACTTAATACACCCTGGGTATTAAGCCTCCTAGGTTCGTGCATGCCCTTAAAGGGTTTTGGCTTAGCTCTATCTTGGGCTGACTAGGAGTTGTTTTCCTATGACGCAAGGCTCCCCCAAGCGGACAACTTGGGAGTGGAAAGTCCGTGGCCGTCGACTGCACCGCTGATCGACTAAATCCACTAGACCAATCCAACTAAAGGGGTAATTTAGTAGTGCACGGGCGCAAACTGCGAAGCCGCTTTAAGTGTGTGAATATGTGTGAGTTTTCCAGGAGTGGAAGAAATATGAGCGGAATGCCAATTTAAGGAAAGAAATAACATACATATTACATAGAAAATTTACATAATAAAACAATCACTTAAGAACATAAAAGAAAAAAAATAAAGCAACAATAAAGGCAAAAATAAAGAAAACAACCAGACATCCAATAAATTTAATTATTAACCTAAGTTGTTATGGTTAAGAACCTAAAGGTC
The DNA here is from genome assembly GCF_019175385.1 of Lycium barbarum. NCBI lineage: Eukaryota > Viridiplantae > Streptophyta > Magnoliopsida > Solanales > Solanaceae > Lycium > Lycium barbarum. The sequence goes on from NC_083340.1 coordinate 33,893,784, forward strand.
CCCAGCGGAGTCGCCAAGCTGTTATACCCCATTTTAACTGGGTTGAAGCGGAGTACAACATGTTGGAGATTCCTATATTGCTTTGTTTTAAGGAGTCGCCACCTAATTGATTTTACGGTGAATTAGGACACCTAATCATTAACTAAGGTAAAGTTAAAACTAAACCTCCGTTAATGGTCTGCTTAACCAATGTGATTCTAGGTAAGGGTTCTATATCATCCTAAAGGGAAGGGGTTAGGCATCCTTTAGAATCCGTTAAATACGGTTATCCGGCCAAACTTAGGTTAATTAATTAGATTGAATAAGATGCTTGAAACTAAAAAAAGGCTAGAAAATGTTGCTAAGGTTTATAAAATATAAGAATGTTGCTTAAAATAAGATTTAAATAAAATATAATAATTTACATGAAAGAAAGATTTTAAATGCTATAAAAAAAAAACTTATAGAAGTTGATGCGGCTTTAAATAAAAATGCTGTTTAGATTGAGATTTGTAAAAACATATACAATAAAAAGGAAGCTTCAAATGCCATTTAAGATAAACTTGTAAATGTTGCTAAGGCTTTAAATAATAATGCTATTTAAAATAAGATTTGCATAAAATAATAAATAGAAGAAAACGCAGGTTTGTGCAGTGTTTTAATAAATACTTGAAACAAACTACACGATGAGGTACTAATTGACTTTGCATTTTTAGAAGTATAAACAAAATTATGTTTTATTAACAACATTCGGCTAAACATATGCATGATTTAGATAATCTTAAAAAAAAAGTGTTTTTCAAAACATTCTTTAATTCCTTTTCCTTAAACTAACTACCCATTCCCAAACTAAACCTACTAATTCATCTAAAACTGAAAAAAAAGTTAGTTGCATAATACAAATTAATGTGCAAAAAAATAAAATGAAAGGGTAAATAATATCAAATGGGCCAGCCTATTTTGAGACTGCTGGACCTATTTGCTATTGGGCTTTGGCCCAGCAAATTTCTTTATATATTGCTGCGGATTGGACTGCTACTGCTACTGTCTATTGGGCCTCGGCCCAGCAGAACTTTTTATTTTGACTGCGGATTGGGCTGACCCGATAGAAGGATTTTGTTGGGCTTTTAGCTCAACACCGAATGCGGAGGAGGACGAGTCCTCAGACTCGTATGCGGAGGTTCATGCATAAAAACAAAGAAAAGAAATTAGTATCTAATCAATGAATGGGATTAAGCATGTAAGATATAAGTTCAAAACAAATCTGTAGATTATGTATTTTGAGTGAAACTAGTGAAGATACTTAAGAAAGTATGGGACACTGTCATACATTTCTATCAACAACGTCTTAGTAAGTCAAAGTGTTTTGCAAACTGTAAAGTGGTCAATCGTACCATATACGACAACCAAGCAGTTCCTATACCAATGCAGGGAGGGCAAGCCCATGTTAACATATAAATGATGGATGGACGGAAAGACAAGTAGCAGCAAAGAAGGAATAATCAACTCTAAATAAAGCACAGCCTAAGCGGCAAACTGAATGTGACAGTAGGGATGCGTCAGGGTCAACTAGCACATTCAATAGAAAGGAAATAGCCAAGACAAGTAGTATAGCAATCACCGTATAAAACAGATAAATTCAGAGACAATCCCGGAAACAGATGTAGCCATAAGCAGCAGGCAATGCACGAATAGACATGTGTGAGATTCATATTATAAGACCTTAATGACGCAAAATAATAATAACAAATCCCAACACATACTCCTTTAAAAGGGGAAATACAAGCAGTAACAGCAGCTGCGAGCAATCAGAATATTGCTACTAGGTTCATGTTCAACATGGCACATACAAATGTCTGACGACCGTAAAATGCAGCAAGGAAAACAAAGAGAGAGGTGCAACAAGATTAAACTGATCCATACAGATTCGAACCAACAAAATTCATGACTATCAAGGTTAAACCCAATCAACTGTAAATGAGGATTAAAACAGATTCGACCTCAGCTACAGAATAATAGACCGCATAGCTAGACTGATCGATATAAGACTTAAGCATGCAAAAGTGGTTGATATATTTCTATTTGTATTGCACATACAACCGGCCACATAATCAAGCAGGACACATAAGTAAGGCCTGCCACTAACTTAACACTGTGTAGAGAAAAAGGAATAACAATACTGATTAGGATAGAACCAGAAACAAATAAACCATATTGTGAATTCAGGCTAGTTTATTGACATGTAGAATTTATGCTTAAACTAATAGATAGCATTTGGACATTTAAGCACAAAAACAGACAGGGCTGAGCTAACATATACTGAAAACCAAACTCAGAAATCAACAATGTACTGAACCCATCAATAAGCATACTTGACCCCTTTAAATTTTGTAGACTATCCAACCTATATGATTTGCAACCAACATTTTAAACTCGTCTCAGAGAACCACGGCAGCAGCAGTTTGATCCAACTTAATTCATGAAAATCCTTTTAAAGTACTGGAAATGACATGTCCCCTGGTTTCAGTTAGAGATTATGAGGGCACCCATAGCAGTCGAAATTTATGCACATTAAGGGCAGGCTTGTAATTAAGGAAGACCTGATGATGCTGATGAGAACAGGAATGGGTAAAGATGCTAAACTAATGCAGATGGATGAGATTCAGAACATAGGTTTATGGCTTAATCCAACATGTTAGAGCTCATTTTTTCCTTAATTATCAGCTGACCTTAACAACATAATTTAGTCAAATAAGGAAGTCAACTGCCATATTTTAAATGAGGTTATAATGACACAAATGACAACAGGCTCAAATTAAATCAACAACTACAGAGGTCCAAAGGTAGATATGCTTGTACTAAGCAAACATGAAAAAAGATACTAGACTGAAACAACATTCATTTTATAGTGAACTACTAAAACCTCTAAATAAACATATACAATGGTATCAACAGTAATGCTGCTAAACCAGTAGGTGGAACAGGAATAAACCTAAACTAATGTGTGATACCATATAAGGGCATAACCAGGCAAAACCACAGGTTAACTGATGCACAACCAGTCAAAGCTGGACATGTATGGCACAGCTAAGCAGTTGAATTATTTCTATGATCAATCATCATTTGAGCAGACAAACCATGCTTAAGCTACTATAAGCTAAATGACATATGGATAACCAAGACAAAGAATAAAATGAGCCACTGCAGAACAACTAAAAGGCAAGCACATACACATGATTAGCAGACTACAAACTGATGTATAGAACTAATCAAATAAAGAAGTAAATAAGCAATGTAAACCTACTAGCACATGACTATCCCAAGTTGATACCTAATGTGGAACTGAATAACTACAGAGCTATAAACAAGATTAATCTAAGCTTAAACATGCATAATACCACCTAAACAACTACAAACAGGGAACTGAAACATAACTAATCAAGCAAAACACATAAGTAGTTTAAAGCACTCAAACGATTACTAAAAGTTTACTAAGGGGAAGTGAATTGCATACCAAGGGAGAGAACACTTAACTGACTTCATACAAACACAGGAAAGTAACATCATAGATGAAAACAAAGGTAAGTAAGTTTCATTCAAGACAGGGGAATGCCAAAATCATAGCAAGGAAAACAGCAACCTCAAACAAATTGAAACTTCCTTCGTTTAAATATAGAGTCCAACAAAAGGGACAGAGTTGGGTTTAAATATTTGCATTCTTTTAAAAAGATTATTTAGCTGATTCATATTAGATTGACTGGGTCATACTGGGTTAGGTTTAACTTAATTAAACTAACCCGAACAACTATAAACAACAAATGGTTATGTATGCTTAGACTGGTCATTAATCAGATTATCTAGGAACGAGGCCCCAAATAAATCTATACAATTTACTAGGTTGAATTATCAGCATGCAAACAAACGACATTCAGACTAAACCAAACATCTTAAACTAAATAACAACGGCAACATCCGACAAGATTTCAACTAAGCCAAAGCGTAATAATGACTTATTTAATCACAATAACTAAGCTAACATCAAACTCAACCGTATAAGCACACAAACATATGAAATTTGAAATAAAAGGAAATAAATGGGATTTACTGACCTTCTTCAAGTGCAGCGAACTGGGGGTTCGAATCTCCGATATACCTCGAAACTTGCTGAATCGGAATTTGCAAGGTTCAGATTCAAAACACGACCAATGCAAACGAAGAGAAAATGACCGGATTTCGACTCGATGCTCAGAAATAAAACCAACGAACTAAATATTGCTTAGGTGATTTTGCTACTGTTCTTTTTGGGGTTTTTGAATCTCCACAAAAAAAATCCTCCCCTTTTCCGATCTGATTTTTTTTCGATGGTTCTTTTTCCCCTTTTTTTTTTCGATCCCCTCCTCGATTCCACTCTCTTTGTGTCCCCCTTTTCTTTTTTTTTTTTGATTTCTGATCTTTTCCAAGGGGTTTTTGACCACGAGAAATTTCGTTTCTTTTTCAGAAGATTGTGGTCCGTTTTCTGTTCGTGTTGTAGCGAGGAAATCTTTAAGTTTTTCCTTCCTCTCAGAAAGGTTTCAAGTGACAAAAAAACTTATTTTTTGTAGGGGGTTTTTTTTTTCGTTCTTCTTCCTCCCTCCGTTCGTTGTTCTTATACTAAAAAAGGAAGGAGGAGCGGGGGGGGGGGGGGGGGGAGAGAGACAAGTGCGAGACAGGGGTGAGTGGGAAGCGGAGAAGAAGGAGGAAAAAGGGGGAAGTGGGAGCGGCGGCGAGAGGAGATGAAGGGGAAAAGAGGGAGCGGGAAAAGGGGGTGCGGCGGTGGGAATGACGAAATGAAGGGGAAACCCTAAAAGGGTTTCCCTTATTTGGCTGAAGAATGAATTGGACCCGGTCCATTTGTGGACCGGGTCAAATTTTAGACTGGGTATTAAAAGAACGGACTATTAAATTAAACATGGACTGATCTAAAAAAATTGAGATAAAACATATGGTCTAGTCCAAAAAATATTAGGAATTAATCGGACTTTGATTTGTGGTCCGGTAAGTCAAAATACGGACTGAGTGCAAGAAATAGTTTGGCTTCTAAATTTGAATAAGAGACACATTTTGATTAACGATGTACTAAGGGTGCCAGAATATCACCTAATACGGAAATATGTAATTATAAAGACCCGGTAAAAAATTATATGATGTCGCAAACGACCGTGCAGTAATATTTAATAACAAATGCTATCATTAAAATGTGCGAAATAAATGCGATGTGTGTGCGGAAGTTGGTAGAAACGTCGAGAAATGCAAGTTTCAATAATACTAAATAATAGTAGCAAATAAATAGCGGTAGTAATACTGCTAATAATGATAACAATAATGATAATGGTAATAATGATAATGCTGATAATAATGGTGATAAAAAATAATAATAGATATAATAATAATAGTACATAACAAATATTGATAATTAATAACAAATAACAATAAGAATAATGATAATAATTAATAATAATAATAAATATGGTAGTAATTAATAATAAAAAAAATGACAATTATTGATAATAACAAAAAATGATAATAAATTAATAATAATAACAGTAATAGTGGTAATAATAATGATAATAATAATAAGAAATAATAATGATGATAATAATAATAATAAATAACAATTATTGATAAAACAATGATAATAATTAATAATAAAAATAACTATGATAATGATGATTAATAATTAATAACAAAAATAACGCTGATAATAGTGATTAGTAATTAATAATAATAGTAACAATAATAATAATAATAGTAATAATGGAAATAACAAGAATAATAATAATTAATGATGATTAGTAATAAATGATAATTTAAGAATAATAATAATAATAATAATAATAATAATAATAATAATAATAATGATAATAATAACTGCAGTAGAATAAAAACGTGGGTGTTAATAAAAGACTAATAATTATAGTAAAATTTAAATGCATATTTTTTAATTTCTCAAAATACCAGAAGTATAAATAGGTATTTCGGAGGAGAGGCGGGACAAAATTGGGTGTCAACAACGTCAATACCCCCAACTATCATGTTGATCGTATGCTGGTGTTCGACCGGTTCGACCCTTCGATGAGCTTCCCGCTCTTTGTAGTGACTTTTGGCTCGCTCGCTCAATAGATCTCGAAGGTGGCTGTTTTTTCATAACCGGGCTACCTCTTCTCTCAACTGGCGGAAATCCTCAGTTTTGTGACCATGGGTTCCGTGATACTCACACACCATGCTAGGATCCCGCTGTCCCTGGTCTGACCTCAGTGGTTTCGGCCATCGCACATCCGGTACTCGGCCGATAGCCGATACAAGGCCCGAGGTATTGACGTTGAACTTGTACTCCGAAATCTTCGGCGGACCCCTATGGTTGACAAAACTTCCGGCGTCGCTCCTGAACGAGAGTCCCCGACTGTTTGACAGGCGCTCGACCCGCTTGCTACCTCGACCGGAGAGGTGGTTTGGGCTCTCCTTTGACCCGTCCGACCTGGAGTTTGGTCTCTCCGGGTGGGAGTATGGCCGAAACCTTTCTATTGATGATTCAGACTTCATCTCATAACCCTTCCTCGACTTCTCGAAACCTCTATCCACTTTTAACTTTACCGGGGAGAGCTCGAACTGATCATCCTCTACCCGAATCTTCGATTCATACCGATTTTGGACATCGGCCCATGTCACGGCCTCGTATTCCAGCAAATTTTCCTTCAACTTGGCCGAGGCAACTGAACTTAGCATGTTGAACCCTTTTGTGAAGGCTTGTGCGGTCCATTCTTCTGGCACCGGGGGTAGTTCCATCCGTTCCCTCTGGAACCGGGTGACGAACTCCCGTAGTAGCTCATCGTCCCTTTGAGTTATCCAGAATATATCAGCCTTGCGGACCTGCACCTTTATGGCACCGGCATGTGCCTTTACGAAGGCATCGGCGAGCATTTCGAAAGAAGTGATCGAGTGCTCGGGTAGATGGTCATACCACGTCAACGCTCCCTTCGACAGAGTTTCCCCAAATTTTTTCAGCAATACCGACTCGATCTCATCTTCTTCCATATCATTGCCTTTTATGGCACAAGTATATGAGGTCACGTGCTCGTACGGGTCCGTGGTGCCGTCATACTTCTGTATGTCGGGCATTTTGAACCTCTTCGGGATCAGTTTCGGGGCCGCACTCGGTGGAAAAGGCCTTTGGATGTACCTTTTCGAATTCGTCCCCTTCAATAAAGGTGGAGCCCCCGGTATCTGGTCCAACTGAGAATTGTATGTCTCGACCCTCTTTTCGGTCGAATCCACCCGTTTCGCCAAATTCTCGAGCATCTTTAGGACCTCTGTCGAGGAGCTGGCTCCGGAGCCGTCGCTCTCGACCATTCGTACTTCGTTTCTTCCGGTTCCGACTGTACCCTTTTCCTTCACCGGCCCTGCTTCACCCTTTCCGCTCTGCAGTTGGGCAATTGCTAACCCTTGCTCGGCGATTGCCGCCCTCTGCTCCTGCGGCATTTCAAAAATTAAACGTAAGTTAATGCCGTCGTTTGGCGCGTCCGGTTCTCTCCGGCCCCTATCCCGGGATATCGTAACGGAATGGTGAGTGTTGAGAGGATCGGTGGCCGGTAGGGCGGCGTTCTCTTGATCTACGATATTTTGCCGGTTGAGTCCTTCCCTTGAATCAACGGGGTTCGGATCAGCGGGGTTCGGCAATGCCCGCAGTCCGCTCCCTTCGTTTTCCGCCACGATCTCGGTATTATTGACATGACCGAATTGTTCGACGTCATCGATTCGGACCGTTTTCACAGAGATGGGTAGGGACGCTTTTGGTTTCGATGAATATGGTAGAAATCAAGGCCAAAGACCACTATCATCCTAGCCCCACGGTGGGCGCCAAACTGTTTACCCCGGATTCGGATAATCAATTAAATTTGTAAATGGGTATAGGATATGTGTTTCGTTCTTGATGTGTGTTGGATAAAGAAAGTAAATATTTGAGAGCACCTTAATAAAACGGCTAAAGATGATAGTTGGCTAGTAACACAAATGTCTGTGTATAATGTATGATACTTGATGGATTGAATGCAATAACAACAATAACGAGTGGCCTTGGCCGAATCAAATAATGAGAGAGATTGTATATATGAATTCTTCTATTACAAGTGTTCTTGGAAAGTAAAAGGAGCCAACCCCTCCAAAGGAGGGGGATATGCCCTATTTATAGTAACACTCCCATGGTTCTCCTACAATATGAGTTAATAAAATAATGACAACAAGGACTGTTCTGCACGGATTTGGTGGGATTGGACTAACGGCGCCGCCTGACACACGCAAGGTAGGTAGTTGACTATTGCAGGACGCTACTGGCGCGTAGCCCGCACACACCGATCACACGGACCAACGGCTACTCGGACTAACGGCCACGAATGCTCGGGTCATCGGGCTTGGAAGTTCTAACGATGTCGAAAGCAGACCTGTCGGTGCTCATGCCCAGCTCCGGTTCAAGCATTACCCCGGTCTAGGGTGAACGATATCGCCACCCCATTCCCATTCCTTGCTCCGGCTTCGTTCCCCCGGTTTGTCTCCTATCCGGTATTCACCATATACAACTTTCATAATAATATATGTCATTTATCAGTTCTCGGATTGATAGTTCTCAGATGTTTGTAGTTGCATGATTTAATTCCCGTAACTACACTTTCAACCCCATCATTTAAGTTGTTCTTCTCTATTTATGTTTTTTTCCTTTTGGTTCTATATTGGGTTTTGGGGTGTTGGATGGTGTGCAATTGAAGTAGTTCATCAAATAGGACTGATATTAATAGAAAGTCTAGATCTGAACTGTGAAAAATATATTCACGTGGCCTTTGGGACAAATACATTTTGAGTTTTTTGTTCTTCTACTTTGATAATTCATTATCCAACATCGGTTATCGTGACTATCTTAGAATGTATGTTCTTCGCGTTATCTAACTAGCCAGGCAACATAAGGATGCAACTTATATTATCAATATGTTGTTGTCTTTCCTAGAATTGAGGTTTGAAAATACTTTTTTTTTTGGTTCACCAGCTAGTTTTGCAGCATCTTCATTACTTTTGTAACCCTAATTGAGGTGCTTGAACGTCTAATGATGATAATTCAAGTAATAAGTGCCTCAGATGTTGGCCTTTGAAATATAAAAGATTATGTATTATTTGAAGAAATGGTCAATAATGAAGCACGAGCAGCTATATATACCATAAAAAATGTTTGTTGTAATAAGACCAATCCAAGAAAATTAGAATGCAGAATCTTCAATATTTCACACATGGACGATACGCATACTAGCTCTATTTTAATAGGCAAAGAGAGAGAGAGAGGGGACCGGTGGTTTAAAGCATAATCTACTTTCCATCAGCATGGTGGGTAGTAAGTTATCAATTATAACTTCCCCAAAGCCAATAAAAAGTTAACACTACTTTTTATTTAGTTTAATTTAATTTATTAAACCAAACTTTTAGGGGCCAAATGTGGGCCAAAACTAACAATATACCTTGGTTAGTATCCATTATGAGAAATTACACTATAAGTCACTGCACAAAAATTAAGCACATAAAAAGCATAACTTCTTAAATTCATCAAAAAGAACATTGTTTATTATTTACTGGTATATTTACCGGTTACTTATCCCACTAAATTAGGAATTCACATTAGATTTATCCCACTAAAAGAGGGATCAAATTTACTCTCTTACTTTTTTTATCTTTATTATTCTCGTTTCTCTTTCTTCTACGTGATGGGTACAACACCATTAACTTCGGTTCTCCCTCTTCATCAATTGATAGACTATTTTGGGAAAATGCATAAAAACACCATCAAACTTTTCTCGAATTACTAGCAACACACTTATACTTTGCGGGGGCCCTATGACCCTCCTGAACTATTTTAAACTGAAATATTGACACCATAAATGATGACATGGCACAGCAAGTGTGCTCACTCTCTTGTGAGCAAGTGACAGGAAAAAAACTAATTTGATAAGTGTCATTTCTTAATTGGAAACTATACAATTAATTAAATTTGATTAACTTTAATCATGCTCTCTCTCTCTGTCTAGCCCCTTCCCTCTCTTACATCTCTACAACTCAGTCATGGTCCCACTAGTTAATTGTTTTTTTTTTTTAAAATTTCATCTTCTCCCACCAGTGGAATTGAATCACCAGTGGCGATCTGGCCACCGTGCCACCGTCTGGTAGAATTGAACCACCGGGCCACAACCATTTGAAGCGCAATATAATTGCGCACAAACCCCAGGAATCACAATCCACAAATTCAGTCCAAGCAGCCACGAATTTGCAAAAGCAATCTGCGATCACTGTAGCAATTTTGCTTGGGCAGCTACGTTTGGCACAAAGAATTATTTCCCTCTCCAATTCTGGGTTAATTCGTGTTGATTCAACACTTGGAGTTGATTCTCCACCACTTGATCTACCTACAAGCAAAGATTCAGAGCAAAATTCAATATTCTAAGCAAAGTTACATGAAATTAAATAACTTCCGATGTTCATGGTTCAATTTTTGAAAGATCCTCAAAATTGTAATGGAAATGTTCTTGATAATAACTTGGTTGTTGTTCAAAATGAAATGATAACTAGAAAAGGACGAAAAATAAATAAATTATGAAAGATAGGGAAATAAAGAAAAATAAAAAGGTACTACTAGAGAAAATAGGAGCGTGTAGTACACATTGCAACAAATATTTGGGGATGACATTTTAATGGTGTCAATATTTCAGTTTAAAATAGTTCAGGAGGTCATAGGACCCCTGTAAAGTATAAGTGTGTTACTGGTAATTTGGGACAAGTTTGAAGGTGTTTTTATGCATTTTCCCGACTATTTTCCCATTTCTATTAGATTTTTGCTGTTGACACTCTGCTACTATTCCATGGGTTAATTGATCATAGTTTTCGAACTGTTGGGGATGAAAAATCGTCTCTTTTCACCCTTTTCCTTTTACATTGGATATTACTACTTTTTTTCCTTTTATGTTTTCCTTTTACATTGGATATTACTACTTTTTTTCCTTTCATGTTTTCTTTTATTTGGGGAAGGAGAATTAAGTTAAGTTGCTTTAATAATTTCTGCTTCAAAGAATTGTTAAGCGAGGACATATGTGGTAGCAAAGTCTTGGAAAGATGTTGAACATGGCAAAGTCAAATTATTGTTATATTTTTTATATAAATTTATGGGAATATATTCATGGTATAAATATGTTACATCAAAAGTATTTTTTTTTAAATTATTAAATATAAATTTATACTTGTAATATATGATATGCATGGTATAAAGTTTTATATCTAAAATACACCATGTATTTTTATGGTGTATATATAGTAAATGGCAAATTCATATTAATGCTATATTTCTAGTACAAATTTATGGGATATAAAGGTAAGCATTGTATATTCATGGAAATATGATATGCATGGTATAAAAAAATTTATCAGAAATATATCATGTATTTTTATGGTTATAAATGTAGTATATGGAAAAATTCAGATTATTTTTATATTTCTCGTACATATTTAAGGATATAAAGGTAACAATTGTATATTCAAGAAACAAATTTGTTTTAATGAAAGTATTTCTTTGTGATTTTTTATGAGATATAAATATTTATATTTATAGTATATGTATGATATAATTTTTTTAATATCTCAAGCATACTACGTATAATTACGGTATAGACACAAGGCAAAGTTAGACTACTAAAAATGGAGAAGAAGACTGAACGTAGTTATTCAAGGCGGAAGATATCTTTTGAGCAAAAATGTAGGACAAAAATCAGTTGGTTTGTTAATGACTTAGTTTAGCCCTATACTTATAATAGAGAGGAATTTGTTGTGGTATCTAACTCTTCTACTGCTACGAAATGTCAGGGACGGAGCTAGCCTTCGGGCATGGGTTCGGCCGAACCCAGTAGCTTTGATCCGAATCATATATTTGTATTAAATTTTTTATCAAATATGTATAAATTATTAATTTAGAATCAAGTAACTTTGAAGAATTAGAACCCCGAATCCACAAGCTTCAAGTCCTGACTCCGCCTCTGCGAAATGTCGATTAAATAATGGTGCTAAACTTGTGTAAATATTTTTATATAATTGAATAGTTACGTTTTTTCCCCATTTATTATTTTGTCCTGATCAATTCTCTAATATTACGGAGGAGTATTTATTTTCTAATGGTTCTGGTTTTTACTTGTTACAAAATCAAGGGAAATCTGGCAAAGCAAATTAATTTTGAAGAATAAAACAACTAATATTTATTTACAAACTGTTATAAAACTATATAATTGGAAATAAACAAGCGAAGCAAACTAATAACTTTGTAGAAAGAAAGGAGAGATTATATTTCACTTCTTGTTGATATCTCAAATTGAGAACTTAACCATCTATTTATAGAGATGGTAAATCTCTTGATGAAGTCATCAATGACAACACCAAGAATTAAAATCAAACTTGTGTTGCTTCATTTTCTTCATTTCATACATGCCACCAAATGTACATGTACCTTGCCACCAAATGTACATGTACCTATTCTTATTTAGGACATGTGAAAAACCTAGGCTATATGGACATTCATATATATTTTACAACACTCCCCCTTGGATGTCCATTGATAGATAATATGCCTCGTTAAAACCTTACTAGAAAAAACCCAGTGGGAAAAATTCTAGTGAAGGAAAAAGAGTACATATTTCTAATAATATACATTTTGGTTGCCTCATTAAAAACCTTACAAGAAAAACCCAGTGGGACAAAACCTTGTATGGAAAAAAGAGTACAACATGTATTAACTCCCCCTGATGAGAACTTCAGTCCAAATATTTGAATCTTCGCATTCCAATCTTGTGCACCATCTTCTCGAAAGTTGCGGTTGGTAGAGACTTGGTGAACAAATCAGCCATATTATCACTTGAACGAATCTGTTGCACGTTGATATCACCATTCTTTTGGAGCTCGTGTGTGAAGAACAACTTTGGTGAAATGTGCTTTGTCCTATCTCCTTTTATGAATCCTCCTTTCAATTGGGCAATGCATGCTGCATTATCTTCATATATGATTGTGGGTATTTTATCACATTTCAAACCACACTTTTCTCGAATGAGATGTATCATTGACCTCAGCCACACAACTTCACGGCTCGCTTTATGAATAGCTATTATCTCAGCATGATTTGATGAGGTAGCCACAATAGACTGCTTTGTAGATCGCCAAGATATGGCAGCGCCCCCACAAATAAATACATAGCCTGTTTGAGATCTAGTTTTGTGTGGGTCAAATAAATATCCTGCATCGGCATAACCAACAAGATCGGGACTGCAATTGCTAGAATAAAATAAGCCCAAATCGATAGTCCCTTTTAGATACCTCAATATGTGTTTAATTCCATTCCAGTGTCTCTTTGTAGGAGCACAACTATGTCTCGCTAACACATTAACTGAAAATGTTATGTCAGGCCTTGTGGTATTGGCAAGATACATTAGTGCACCAATTGCACTAAGATATGGTACTTCTGGACCAAGAATTTCCTCATTCTTTTCTTGAGGTCGGAATGGATCTTTATTCGCATCAAGTGATCGAACAACCATCGGAGTACTTAATGGATGTGCTTCATCCATATAAAACCGTTTCAACACTTTCTCTGTATAGGCAGATTGATGGACAAAAATGCCATTTGTCAAATGTTCAATTTGCAAACCAAAGCATAAATTTGTCTTTCCAAGATCTTTTATCTCAAATTCCTTCTTTAAATAATCAATTGCCTTTTTGAGCTCTGCAGGAGTTCCAATAAGGTTTATGTCGTCAACATATACAGCAAGTACAACAAACTTCGATATTACTTTCTTTATAAAAACACATGGGCAAATTGCATCATTTGTATAGCCTTCCTTTAACAAATATTCACTAAGGCGGTTATACCGCATGCGCCCGGATTGCTTCAAACCATACAATGATCTTTGTAATCTGATTGAATACATTTCCCAAGACTTTGAACTATATGCTTCAGGCATCTTAAATCCTTCAGGGATTTTCATGTATATTTCATTTTCAAGTGATCCATATAGATAGGCTGTAACCACATCCATCAAATGCATCTCAAGTCTCTCATGGACAACGAAACTAATGAGATAACGTAATGTTATTGCATCCATAACTGGGTAGTATGCCTCTTCATAATCAACACCAGGCCTTTGTGAAAATCCTTGTGCAACAAGGCGTGCCTTATATCTTTGTATCTCATTTTTCTCATTTCTTTTTCGCACAAAAACCCATTTATAGCCAACGGGTTTAATGCCATTAGGTGTTTGGACTATAGGTCCAAAAACTTCCCGTTTGGTAAGTGAGTTTAACTCTGATTGAATTGCCTCTTGCCACTTTGGCCAATCACGTCTTTCTTGGCATTCTTTAACAGATTGGGGTTCAAGATCCTCACTATCTTGCATAATTCTTGTTGCAACATTATAGGCAAAGACATAATCCACATTTATTTCCAATCTATTCAAATTAGTCCCAACATTAATTGGATTAATTGATATTTCCTCATTTTCTTGAGTCTCAGGCTCATTGATTTCTTCAAGAATATCACTATTGCTCAAATCTCGAATTTCTTTGTGAGGTTCTTTCGTAGTGTCATCTTGACCATTTGTTTTTCTTTTTCTAGGATTTCGATCCTTAGAACCCAATGGTCTACCACGCTTCTGGCGTGCTTTGGACTCATTTGCTATGACACTAGTAGATGGTCCTACAGGGACATCAATCCGAATCGGGACATTCTCTGCAGGGATATGTGATTTGGTAATCCTTTTCAAATCTGTAAATGCGTCTGGCATTTGATTTGCTATTTTCTGCAAGTGAATAATCTTTTGAACCTCTTGCTCACAAATAGAAGTACATGGATCAAGATGAGACAATGATGAATTATTCCACAAAATTTTCCTTTTTATTTCATTATTCTCTCCCCCTAATTTTGGGAAAATTGTCTCATGAAATTGACAATCTGCAAATCGAGCAGTGAACAAATCTCCGGTTAATGGTTCAAGGTAGTGAATAATGGAGGGCGATTCAAACCCAACATATATTCCTAATCTTCTTTGGGGACCCATCTTGGTGCGATGTGGTGGTGCTACGGGCACATATACGGCACATCCAAAAATTCTTAGACGGGATATATTAGGTTCTTGACCCAAAACCAATTGCAACGGAGAAAATTTATGATAGTTTGTCGGTCTGAGACGAACAAGTGTTGTTGCATGCAAAATAGCGTGACCCCAAACAGCCGTGGGCAACCTCGTTTTCATGAGTAATGGTCTTGCAATCAACTGCAGACGTTTAATTAATGACTCTGCAAGGCCATTTTGAGTGTGAACATGAGCTACAGGATGTTCAACTCTTATCCCAATTGATAAACAATAATCATTAAATGCTTGGGATGAAAACTCTGCAGCATTATCAAGGCGAAAAGACTTTATCGGATTATCAGGAAATTGTGCCCGTATTCGAATTATTTGTGCCAATAATTTCGCAAACGCCAGGTTGCGAGATGACAGTAGGCACACATGAGACCATCTAGAAGAAGCATCTATTAGGACCATAAAATATCTAAATGACCCACTAGGGGGGTGAATTGGTCCACAAATATCCCCATGTATACGTTCCAAAAATTCAGGGGATTCAAACTCAACCTTTGTAGGTGATGGCCTAATAATTAACTTGCCTTGATAACAAGAAGGGCAAGAAAATTCATTGTTTAAAAGAATCTTCAGGTTCTTTAATGGGTGCCCATTTGAATTTTCTATAATTCGTCTCATCATTATAGATCCAGGGTGTTCCAATCGATCATGCCAAAGTACAAACGTATTGGAGTCAGTAAACTTCTGGTTTACGACAGAGTGTGCCTCAATTACACCAATTTTTGTCCAATATAAGCCAGAAGACAAAGCAGAAAACTTTTCTATAACAACTTTCTGGCTAGAGACATCCTTGGTGATACCAATATATTCAAGATTCATCTCATCCATTGTTTTAATATGGTATCCATTTTGACGGATATCTTTAAAACTTAATAAGTTCCTTCTGGACTTAGGAGAGAACATGGCATTGCTTATAATGAGTTTTGTTCCCTTAGGCAAAATTATGGCGGCTCTTCCGGAGCCTTCAATCAAACTAGTACTACCAGATATGGTATTAACATTTGCCTTACCCATAAGTAAATGAGTAAAATATTTCTTGTCTTTGAATATAGTGTGTGTAGTAGCAGAATCAATCAAACAAATGTCTTCATAATTGGATTTTAATCCAAACTTGCTTTGACAATAATCCATATCTTCAAGTGAAATTACACAAAATTAAATGAATACCCATTAAATATTAACACTTATACACATATAAAGTTAAGGAGGTTAGATAATGCTAAATAGTTTCACGTATTTTATCCGGTAAAATGAAGTATACCAAGAGGCATGAATTAAATATGTAACTGTAAAAATGAAATAGCATAACACTGCAATTTTTACCACTAGATTTGATAAACCAATTTCCATCTTTCCAGTTCGCTCTTTAGTAGTATATTAATTCTATTATACTTCAAGTATAAAGTGTAGTGATTAAAAGAATGTAAAGTGTATATAAAATGAAAAATCTTGTCGGCCATAGAAGAAGTAACAAGATATAGATAATTCAAACTCCATTGAATTGGTGTCATAAGTTTATAAATCTCCCAAAATACTCACTGAGCCTTTATAATTAGTAAGCAGAGGATACTAATATCAATATTAAAATATTATTTAATCAAGACAAACCAGTTTTTTTTTTTTTTTTAATATTAATAACTAACTATAACAAACTGACTAAATCTAGACTAATTAAAAATAGTACTCATGTAAACAACTACTGTCACATGGTCTTTTATTCATCAACTATTACGACTAGTAAAAATTAAAATAAACAACTTAATCATCTCTAACCACAGAACCATCACCAATCAAGTGATCTATCTTTCGTTCAGGGTGCTCAAAGAAATCTGCTACATCCAAGTGTGTGATGTCAATTTGATTTTCAGAGATAAAATTAGCTTCGGGATTTTTCTCTTTTCTTTTAATTGATGCTTGATAAAGCTCAACCAAGTGCTTTGCCGTACGACAGGTACGTGCCCAGTGTCCAATTCCACCACATCGATAGCATTTATTTTCTGAGCCACGTGCTTCTGGCACTTCATGCCTATCATCCTTCTTTTTCCCCTTTTGGTGGTGATTTTTCTTTGAAGAGTGATTAACACCAGGAAAATAATTTCTTCTTTGACCATTATCACGACCACGACCACGACTATTGTCACGACCACGACCGGGGCCACGACCTTTTCCACGCCTGGAGTAGTGGGCATACACCTCATTCACTTCCGGGAGTGGTGCAGCGCCAGTAGGTCGATTCTCGTGATTTTTCATCAGCAAATCATTATTTTGTTCAGCCACAAGAAGATGGGAAATCAAATCACAATACTTTGTGAAACCTTTCTCTCGATATTGCTGCTGCAGGAGCACATTCGAGGCATGAAAAGTGGAGAACGTCTTTTCCAGTTTATCAGAATCACTAATCTTTTCTCCACATAGTGTCAATATAGAAGTAATTCTAAACATCTCAGAGTTATACTTCATAACTGATTTGAAATCTTGTAGCCTTAAATTGATCCATTCGTATCGTGCTTTTGGGAGGAAGACCATCTTCAGGTGGTCATACCTTTCTTTCAAGTTTTTCCATAAAACGAGTGGATCCTTAATAGTAAGATATTCAATTTTCAGGTCCTCATCAAGATGATGACGCAAGAATATCATAGCCTTGACATTTTCTTGGTTGGATGCTTTATTATTTTCTTTAATGGTGTCTCCAAGACCCATAGCATCAAGATGGATTTCAGCATCTAGCACCCATGATAGGTAGTTCTTGCCTGAAATATCAAGGGCAACGAACTCGAGTTTTGTAAGGTTAGCCATAAAATAGAGAGAATAAAAATAGTACCTTAACCTTCAAAAATTCCTTGAGACGGTAGAGTCTCGTGCTGATAACGTGTTATAAAACTATATAATTGGAAATAAACAAGAGAAGCAAACTAATAACTTTGTAGAAAGAAGGGAGAGATTATATTTCACTTCTTGTTGATATCTCAAATTGAGAACTTAACCATCTATTTATAGAGATGGTAAATCTCTTGATGAAGTCATCAATGACAACACCAAGAATTAAAATCAAACTTGTGTTGCTTCATTTTCTTCATTTCATACATGCCACCAAATGTACATGTACCTTGCCACTAAATGTACATGTACCTATTCTTATTTAGGACATGTGAAAAACCTAGGCTATATGGACATTCATATATATTTTACAACACAAACATTAAAAAACACAGTTTTGGTTGAGATTGTTAAAGAGGCAGGTGGATACCACACGAAGATATTCAGAAAAGCTGCAAAAATAAAAATAAAAGTAGTGGAATTAAGTGCGTCAAAACGTTTAGGCTAATAGAATATAAAATTAGTAGGAGACCTTTGAAAAAGACAATTCATAGGCCGTAGGTGAATTTGGTAAGAGGGAAATGCATTGGCAGACGCCGCGTACAAATAGCATTAGTTGGACTTCAATGCTTAAAGCAACATTTTCCTTCCATGTGTTTCTTTTTTCTTCATTTGAATAGTAATTTCCGTCCTGTGATTGTGAAGAAATATATCAAGCAAAGTTGCTTATCTAAGGGGCTTCTTTATTTGGGTTTGAATGGAACCAAAAAAAACAAAAAAAGAAAGACGATTCATCCGATTTAGTTGTTTTATATGGTAAAATTCCAAATATACCCATCCGTGGTTTCCAACGTTAGTGTGAGGGTAATATTTATATCTTTTTAATTGTTTAGAGGCATATTTGAAACTGAAAATAACTTTGGGGCATATCTATGAGCCGATAATTATAAAAATACATGTATTAAAGAAATCACAAATGTTAAGGACATTTTAGTCCTTTTGTTCTTGTATACAGAAGTCCATGCAACAATAACTAGTGGATGCTGGAAATAGCTATTACGTTTGGTCCACCTATAAAGGGTGCTAATTAGTTCATTAGCTTGTCCTCTCTTTCTAATCCTACCTATAACGTATAAATATAACACTATTGATGTTGAAAATGAGACGATATTGTACATTCATATAACGGCCTAGGATTTCTAGAGAGAAAATTCTCAGCATCTTCTTAGAAAAGATTTTAAGTGGTGGAAATAAGGGGATTCATTAGTTTTGTGAGGATTCCTGACAATCGATGACATAAGTCGTAGTTGTTGTAGATCCGCTTTAGTAAATGAGAAACCCATAAGTCTCTTAATTAACTACTCCTTCCGTTTATGTTTTACTTGTCCATGTTTAACTTGACACACTCCTTAAGAAGCAATAAATAAACTAATAATTTATTATATCACACCCAATTATTATAAGTCATCTATGTTGGGAAATGAATTTGAAATGATTAGTACTCCCTCCGGATAAAAAAAAGAGTCCACTTAGCCTTTTTTTCTTGGATTAAAAAAAAAAAGAGTCCACTTAGTAAATCAAGAAAGAATTAACCTTGTTTTTTCATATTTGCACCTATTATGTGTTATATGATCAAATCCCAATGCCTATTTAATTAGGGATAGTTTAGTCAAATTACCTATTTTTGTCTAGAAGTTAGTATTTTCTTAAGGGGTGTGCAAATGACTAAGTGGACTCCTTTTTTGATCTGGAGGGAGTACTTCATAAGGGTAAAATAGGTATAAAATTAATGGTAAATTGTCTCCTGATTTTTCTAACTTAACAAGTAAAAGTGGACATCTATCTATAGTGTATGGTAGGACAAGTAAAAATAAATCGAGGGAGTAATATTCACAAGATTAAATACTACAGTTAGAAGTGTTCAAAACAGTAGACGTGCTAAAAAAAGGGGCGCTTCAATTTCAACTTTAAGGGCCTGTTTGGAAAGCCACGCAGGTAATTGGAATTGAGTGTAATTGGGTGTAATTACACAGTTTGGCCTGTTTGTTTGACTAGGTAATTACACAGTTAGGTGGGAATTGGGTGTAATTGACAGGGTGTAATTACACTCTCCAATTCTCAAGGGGGGGCTGAGAATTGGGTGTAATTACACCCTGTAATTACAGGGTTACTTTTTAGTCTGTTTATTTTTTTTACTTTAATTCATTTTTATTTTTAATTTATTTTATTTCTATTATTTTAATTTTTTTGATTTTAAATATTTTTTTATTTCTATTATTTTAATTTCTTTTTTATTTTTACTTTTTTATTATTTTTATTTTTTAAAATGTATTTTTATTTTTTAAAATGTATTTTTCTTTTTATATTATTTATTTTTCATTTTCTTTCTTTTCATTCCCAACCTTTACTTCTTGTGATTCCATGTAATTGCTCGTATTTTTTTTATTTTTTTATTTTATTCATTTAGCATAACCGTGTTATTATTCTAATATTTGAAACTACACCTCTTAATATTGGAAAGAATGAGTTATTAACAAACTTGACATATAACAGGTGACGTTATTAAAGTATAATTTCATTGTGAATGGGGTTATAGACTTATATTTTTCCTTTCTTTTGAATTATTTACTTAAGTTACGTTGGAACTTACTTATGTAATGTTGGAATTTGACATAAGAGTATTATGTTGAACTTTTTCTTTTGGATTTTGAATTTAGGTTATATTTTCAATTTTAAGTTATTTGCTTTCACATTGCATGTTGTTTATTTTTCACTTACATTTGATGGATTTTTTGTGTCAAACATCTGAATAATGTTATGGCATTATATTTATTAATATTATTTTTTTGTCAAACATCCAATCCATGACGTTCTCACAAAAAAAGTCTTCTTTTAAGTTTTATAATTAATTAAAATTAAATATTAATTTGAAAAATATATATCAATTATTTTTGTTACAATATTAGTTACAAATATATTTTCAAGAAACAATGTGTTATTAAATAACTAATTTAATATCATTTATAAAGGCAATATTTTTTAAATATTAATTTTAAATTTTTTATAATTAAATTTTATTTTTAAATTAAACTGATTGTGTAATTACACTTGTGCAACCAAACAGCACGCTTGTAATTACACTGTAATTACGTTATGACAAACAAACAGGTCGTTGTAATTACACTACTGTGTAATTACTAGGCTGTGTAATTACTACCCTAGTAATTACACCAATTCCAATTACCAGGTGGCTTTCCAAACAGGCCCTAAGTAATGTTGCAAAGATGAATTAGTCTCAAATGTCAGCCCTTTAATTCATGAAAAATCTAAAATTATACCATCCTCTTGTCAAATCAAATCAAAGAGAAAGAAAAAGGAAGAGGAAGAGAGACAATTATACCAAACAGAAGTTATTACTTGGTTGATTCTTCTTTTAAGTTTTGATGGGCGAAAATAAAGAAAGCTCTACTTTGGAAGCATTTATTGATTGCTACACTAGGCGTGAAAGACAACAACAAACACAATAATAATGAAAAGAAAAGTTACCAAACATGCATATGGGTAGGTTCTGAAGTAAATATAGGTGAATAGAAGTGCATGTTATTTCCTTATCCTAATTCTATTTAATTGCTTTACTTTCGAACAGCAAAGCATTTTAATACAAGCTTATGTCATATTAAATTTGTCAATCAAAACAATTTCTATTAGGATTTCGCAAATCGGAAACTAATCAATAGAAGTCAGCTATCAATTAAGTTATGAAAGAATATGCGTATTTAATCCAAAACCCTGAAATAATAAATTGAGTAACTCAGGATTATTGTAAATCTCAAACATTTTACACAATAGATAAGGGATATGTGGTACATTCCCTAACAATCTTCCACACATGTAACCGATTCTCGGGCATTTTACACGTACTAGAATTGATTTTTTTTTTTAAATCTTCTTTTATAAATTTGTTTGCTCTTCTTTTTTATTACTTTTTTTTTTTGGTTTGTTTTTTACTCTATCTACCTAAGATGTAGGAATGACTTAACATGTTGAGGAATTGCTTGAAGTAGCTCAGGACGAGTTACCTTGGAACAAGTTAGTGGCTCGATATGCTGTCAAAATCTGATTTTGATGTCATGTAAAAATATTTAGACAGCAAATGATGGACATCTCATTTATATATTCTCTAATAATAGAAGCAATAACCTAATACTCTCTCCGGCTCAAATCAGTTGTTATGTTTCGCTTCACAAAAATAATTTGATTAATCTCCGAAGTTAAATTGAATTAGATTGACTCAATATTTTACAATTTAATTTGAATATTCAAAAACTATAAAACTGCATTTTTTTTCATGTAATTTTGATAAAAAATATATTTTAAAATATTGATTAAAATTTACATAATTTGGCTCTTGAGAAACGAAGCATGACAACTGACTTGATATGGAGGGTGCCAAGTTAAGGTGAAGATAACGTTTAAATTTCATAAAGCATAAACTTATGTTCCACTTAAATATTGATGTTCTCGTACTAGTGTGTGTTAGACCAGTGTCGGCTTTACGGTGAAGCTGATAAAGCAAATGCCTTATGCCCCAAAATTTTTAGGGCGCCATTTTTCACATGTTTATAAATTAGTTTTTGAAACAAAATGAGTATTTTAAAGTAAAAAGTATAATTTTTTAATTAAAAAATAAAAGAAAATTTTAAAATAGATGTGAACAATTCGAAGCATATGAAAAATGATTACTAGTGCGATCAAATAACCGATTGGTAAAAACAACAATGGTACATTTCATGCACGAGAAATCGTACTGGTCATATTCCAAATAAGTTTATTTCATGGGATATACGTGCATGAGTTAATTTTATTGAATAGACTTGAGACCTCTCGTTAAAACTTGACTTTAGATCACCAATTTTATTGAGTCGCCCTGTGTTAGATCGTGTATTAAGTTTCTCCTTTTATTAAAAGAAATCGAGCTAAAAACTCACCAAAAGAAAAAAGAAAGAAAATCAAAAAGGGAAAAAGGAACGATAAGGTGGGGACAAATATTATGTCATTAAAAGGAAAACAAACCGATAACGGCTAGGGAGGAATGGTATGCCAATAAAGAAACCTTCAAAATTGGACTGTTCCAACCAACTACCTTTTTTTCAGTCCTCTCTTTCAGTTAATGTAACGCGGAAATCTCCTACTCCCTCTCTTTGTATGCCAAGTTAATAACACCTCTACTTAATTACTATGATCTCATTTACCAGACCTCATTTCCTGGTTGGTACTAACCCCACTTTTTATTTTTTTTATTTTTATCTAAGTCCCTTTATCCAACATTTTCAGTTTTTCACACTTAGATATTAATTTCACATTGAAAAGTCACATTCAACATTTTGAAGAAAGTTTGAATTTTGTTGTTTCTTGGTGTTATAAAAGGTGGGTTGTTCTTTTCTTGGTAGCAGAAGCAAGAACGTTGTAGTTATTTTGGGTATTTATTTGTTTTCTTTTTCTTTGTGGGTTGTTGTTGTTTCTGTTTGTTTCATTGGCAGAGAAAGGCATTGGGCCAAAGAGGGAGAATAAAGGTCAGTGTAGTGATGGAGAGCACGTTGAAGGAAATATCAAATGGTGAGTCAGTGCTTGACATGAAAGATAAATGTGGTGTTGCTGGTGGTGTTGAGGATATGTATGGGGAAGATAGAGCTACTGAAGATCAGACTATTACTCCATGGACTTTTTCTGTTGCTAGGTAAATCTAATCTATTTATTGTTTATTTTAATCCTCAAGCTTTTCCTTCATTTTGCCATGGATTGTGTTAATTATGTAAATTTTAGTTCTCCCATAGATCAAATACAGCCAGAATTTTTAGTTTAAGGGTAATTCTAGACAACAATTGTTTCTGCTTACTGGGTTCTGAGTATATTATTTTTTAACATATTAGATGGACCTTTTTAATGTAAATACAGGGTTTGAGCCAAAGCTAATGGGTTCTGCCGAAGACGTAGCTAGCACTATGGTTCCGCCACTGGATCACAATATAGGGGGATCTAGTATGTAGTTGGAAACTGTGTTATTACCCTCCTCTCCTTTGGATCATCTGAGTAGTTTTCTGTATTGCACGGCTGGAGTTACAAATTAATGAGTAATTGGGTTTGTATATATAAGATTAAAAACTAAAAAAAGGTTAAAATATAGAGTAAAAAATTGTCACTCATTGGAAGGTTGAGTTTTCCGCCCATCGTTACTTTTTTGTTAGTAGGGTGATAGTTTTGTGATTTTTCTGTTAGAAAACATAGTTATATGACTTTGGTGAACAAAAACCCATAGTAATGTGATCATTTATGAAATTTACCCCGTATTACATGGCTGGAGTTATAAATTACTGAGTGTTTGATTTTCACAATAATGGATTTAGTTTGTGTTATCGAACTATCCAATAATTAGTCCTTGATGACAATCATCTTTATTGATTTCAGTGGATATAGTTTGTTACGTGATCCACATTACAACAAAGGGCTTGCCTTCACTGAGACAGAGAGAGATGCTCACTATCTGCGTGGCCTTCTACCTCCCACTGTTTCAAGCCAAGAACTTCAGGTTATTTCATAATCCTTGATATAATCTTGAGTTCCTTTCTTTCTATTTCTGCTCATAATTAGACTTGTAAACCTTTTTCATCAAACATCAGGAAAAGAAAGTGATGCACAATCTCCGCCAGTTTCAAGTTCCCCTGCAAAGATACATGGCCATGATGGATCTTCAGGTAGTTACTTTTTATCTGGTGTCAATGGTAGGCCATGCAGTTCAAAATCTCGCAATTTACGATTGGAACGTCCATTAACATGACTAAATCATATATGGTCCAGAATTTTCTTGGTTTTCTCGTTCTCCTTTTATTTTAATATTTATTTATACTCTTTTTTTTTCCCTCTAGAGAGAATGCTTTTAGCTATCATTTTGACAAATTGAACATATAATATGATCTATCAGTATCTAAGGGAATCCCATCAAAACACTACTTGGCTGTTCTAAGTTATTTCATGATGCGTCAACTCTGTCACCAGACTAATAGGTGATTCTGTGTCTATGGTGCTTAAATTCTGCTAATAACTTATTTTTCCAATGCTCAGGAAAGAAATGAAAGGTTATTTTACAAGCTTCTCATCGATAATGTTGAAGAACTATTGCCCGTTGTTTATACCCCAACAGTTGGTGAGGCTTGCCAGAAATATGGAAGCATTTTCAGGCGTCCTCAGGGTCTCTTTATCAGCTTAAAGGAAAAGTAATTTCCTTTCTTTCTGGTCATCCATGTGGTGGAACTTTTTGCTGTTTGGTTTAATTGTAGATCAGATGCTCTTCTACTCCAAAAATAATGTAAACTTTACTACTGAAACTGTCAGGGGAAAGGTTCTTGAGGTATTGAAAAACTGGCCTGAGAAGAGTATCCAAGTCATTGTTGTTACTGATGGAGAGCGGATATTAGGACTTGGTGATCTTGGCTGTCAGGTAAATCTGCTAAATTCGGCTGGTTTTTGATTTACAGTCTAATAGTGGTGTTATTTGAACAACTGTATAGAACTAACTAGAGACTGTTTCTACTTTACTTGTACACAGTACCAGATGGATAATATAATTGACCAAAAGTTTCAAAATTGTTTCAGGGCATGGGTATTCCGGTTGGAAAACTCTCTCTTTATACTGCTCTTGGGGGTGTTCGTCCCTCAGTAGTAAGCACCAGTCCAACTTTCTTTCCTTGTACACTTGATTATCTTAAACTGATTCTCTCTTGCGCCTTTCTATGCTTTTACTTTGCCTTTAGCACAATGTGCTTATAAGGACTCCAATACGCTAGAACTTAAAAAAAAATATTAGTCTCCAAGTAGCAACTTAATTATTTGAAGTAAAAATCATATTATAGATTATTAAAGTTCTGCTTTGAAACAACTTAAGTCTTTTTTTTTTCTTTCTTTTTCATTATTCTTTAACCGTCATTGATGACACTTATATTAACATATTTTAATTACTTACAGTGACTCATTTGTTTATTTATTCATTCATTATCGCTTGTGATAAATTTTGTGTACGCCACTGATTATTTCAACTTCAACATGAAATAGAGAATTTGAAGTTTGAAAAACTGGTTTTAGGAGTATTTCAAGTGAAATAATGGTTTCCACTTTCTACTCATAAAACTTCAAATTTCATCTTTGTTTTCCCCAAATTTCTCATCATATTAGTTTAATGTTATTATTGCTAGCACTACCAATAATTATTTTTTTCAATATTAAGATTGTTAAGAAATGGACCTTGGACATAACTTGAACCCAAAAGTTAGCTCATGAGGCTCTTGCCCAAGACCATATAAGGAGACAACAACCATTGCCTCCACCAGTATGAGACGCTTAATACCCCTCCCCCCTCTACACCCATAATTGAAGATATGGAGCGTGTACAAAAAAACATGGAGGCCCAGCATTGGATAAACCAAGAATAGGAATAGGTTTGACTTTGGTACCATGTTAAGAAAATGGACCTTGGGCTTAACTCAACCCCAATAAACTGACTCATGAGGTTAGAATTGCCCAAGACATATAAGGTGACAACTACCCATTTCCTCCACCAATGTGAGACACTTAGCAACGATTATTACTACTGTCATACAATCCTTTTATTATAAGAAGAAATCAGTGCGAGGACTGATTCTTTTGACTCCGCTATATCGATTTTCTCTATTCACTGTGTCAGAAATTCACTATTATGTTTTCACCTTCAGTGTCTGCCTATAACCATTGATGTTGGCACGAACAATCAAAAATTACTGGATGACGAGTTCTACATTGGACTCAAGCAGAAAAGAGCTACGGGGCAGGTTCGATGACCTTTATCATTCTTTTACTTTGTGCTGTCAGACAACGGATGATAATAATGCAGTTGTAAAAGTCTGCCTTTTGGGAAGCTGAAATTTCATTCTTGTTTGCTCTTAAAGGAATATGCTGAACTTCTGGAGGAGTTTATGTCTGCAGTTAAGCAGAACTTTGGAGAGAAAGTCCTCATTCAGGTATATCACTAACTAGAAAATATCCCTGTGGAATTCTTCTAACCTCCCCCACGTATCATGTAGCCCCATCTGAATTATCTTTTCAGTTCAGTTCATTTGTGTCCTAAAGTTGCCTGATAATTTTTTCAGTTTGAAGATTTTGCAAACCACAATGCATTTGAGCTTCTTGCAAAGTATCGCACGACACATCTTGTATTCAACGATGATATCCAGGTAGATATTGCTGAAAAGAGCTATCAACTTGAAACTTTTGCCTTCGCTTTGAGTTGATTAATAAATCTCGTACTATTTTTTCTGTCAACTTGAAACTTTTGCCTTCTGCCTTCACTTTGAGTGGATTGATAATCTTTGTACTGGTTTTACAGGGCACCGCATCTGTGGTTCTGGCCGGGCTTATTGCATCTCTAAAACTACTTGGTGGAACACTTGCTGACCACACTTTCTTATTCTTAGGTGCTGGAGAGGTGAGATTTGTCAACTATTGCCCCTCCACATTTTTGGGTTATTTAATTGCTCTTTCAAGAGTTTCATATTATGTACTGTATGTTGGTTTGGACTAGAACAGTAGGCACATTTAGTGCTACTTAAGAGAGTTAGTTTTATGAAATCTTTGCCCTGAAGCGCTTCAGCTTCTAACAGTCCGATGAGATTGACTTTTGGTTTTATTTGAGTTAAAGCAAGGGTTCACTACTTTAATATTGTACTCTCTTACTTATTCATTATAGTTAATTCATACACATTTTAAGTTACGTATTTTATCTTTAAAGTAGAAAATTAATTTGCTAATGGCACACATTAAGGTTCTACCTTTACAATTCTCCATTTTCAGTTGGCCATGATAGTTAGACCTAGGAATTTTTCAGTTGCTTTGGAGATTGATATAATAACTTCCACCATTGACAGAGTTTTTTTCAATTTTCGCAATCTAGAAGCCTTGGCCATCTACTGGCGATGGCCATTATGAAACAAGGCTATTAGTGCTATTAGTCTATCTACTACTCCCTCCGTCCCAATTTATGTGGCACCATTTGACCAAGCACGGAGTTTAAGAAATAAGGAAATACTTTGTTATGTTTACCAAATTACCATTGCTGTAGTGCTTACTTCTGTTGAATTTGCTTCACAATAAGTACATCTTTAAAAGTAAGTGGGACCCAATAAGGGTAAAATATGGATGGTTCCATTAAATAATTTCCAAATAAAGAAAGGCGACATTCATTTTGGGATGGACTAAAAAGGAAATGGTGCCACATAAATTGGGACGGAGGGAGTGAAAGAACTTTTTCTCTGGATTATCTAGACCATGACGATACCTATAATCAAAATCGCTATATACATTGGAGACTTTTTATAATGTCATCAAATGCAGATCAACATAAGAGCACATTGGGTCACAGTATCAGGGATTTTATTTTTAACTCTCTTGTCTTTGTCTTCCTGAAGGCTGGAACTGGTATTGCTGAGCTCATAGCACTTGAGATAACAAAAAAGGTACTAAATTCTTTTCATCTGCTCTTTTTCCTTTTTTTCTTGTTTGGAGCTTCTTCACTAATAGTCAAAATTCGCATTTCAGACTAGTGTTCCAGTAGAAGAGGCTCGAAAGAAGATTTGGCTGGTTGACTCTAAGGTACTGACATCATGATTTGAAATTCCCATCTCAATGTTACACAATAAGACTTTCATTTATGTAATTTACCAGCATCACCTTCTCCAATTAAAACAGTTCTTAATTTATTGCAGGGACTGATCGTAAGTTCTCGTGTGGAGTCCCTTCAGCACTTCAAAAAGCCATGGGCTCATGATCACGAACCTGTTAAGGAACTTATAGATGCCGTGAAGGTGTGAAGTTCGCTTCTTCTTCTTTTTCTGAAGCTTGATGCAACTTAAAAAGATGATGGCAAAAACACATTCCATATGTCAGTTGATTCTCCATTTTTCAGGCAATAAAGCCAACTGTTCTAATAGGAACTTCCGGAGTTGGAAAAACATTTACGAAGGAAGTTGTCGAGGCTATGGCTTCTCTCAATCCGGTTGGTCTCCCTCTCTCTCATACATGCACATGAACAGATACAAACGAAAATATGCATGCATAGATAATGCGACACAAGCTCTATGAATCATAGTCTACCATAAAGTTTCTAACTTTGGCACATATGAACAGAAACCTCTTATTATGGCTTTGTCAAATCCAACATCACAAGCTGAATGTACTGCTGAGGAAGCTTATACATGGAGTAAGGTAAATTCCGTTTGCGAAGTTACATAGTTTAGAGTTCTCCAAAATATGCTACCTCATGCCATTAAGTTCGTATGTACGATTACTGAGCCTGCTGCCTCTTTCGCTTTCTGCCACGTACAGGGTCATGCAATTTTTGCTAGTGGAAGCCCATTTGACCCTTTTGAGTTTGAGGGGCGGACTTTTGTGTCTGGCCAGGTGCTGCTCTTTTAGCAATTGACTGTTTTTGAGTAATAAATTGGATACTCATCTTTCTTTTGCTTTATAGGCCAATAACGCCTACGTATTCCCTGGATTTGGTTTGGGGATTATTATGTCTGGCACAATCCGCGTGCATGATGATATGCTACTAGCAGCCTGTAAGTATATCAAGTTATCAAGAACTTATGTATTCTTCGAGTCTGATTTAGAATTTTATATAACCTCTTTTATCAGTACATTAACATGTACGATAGCTTGATGCTTATTTAATGGGATGCTAGCAAAAAGAGCGAAAAAACTCTTCATGCATGTAATTTGACTCCATTTATTTCTTTCATGAAATAGCGGAAGCTTTGGCAGCTGAGGTGACCGAGGATGACTATTTAAAGGGACGGATCTACCCACCATTCACTAACATCAGAAAAATATCAGCAAATATAGCAGCTGCAGTAGCTGCTAAGGCATATGAACTTGGTGAGTTTTCCAAATTAAAGTGATTTAACGAGTTATTAAACACCAACTTCAACCATGCTGATGATGACTCTTTTAACTTAAATCACCTACTTTTTCAGGTCTGGCAACACGTCTCCCTCGTCCTAGCAATCTCATTAAGTATGCAGAGAGCTGTATGTACACTCCAGTCTATCGCACCTATCGCTAAACTGGGAATATTGGCTGACATTTAATCCCATTTCGGGTTACATTAGGAGCTTTGAGTTTTAGGTTCATTCTTAGTTTTAGATGAAATACTTTGTATGCTACTGCCAATACCTAGTATAGTCATTCATGTTTGTTATTCTTAACAGTGAGAAGGACGAGACTTCCCATTGTTCTTACTCTTATTTTTCACTCTTCGTTGAGAAGAGTAGAACATTTTTGGCTAGTTCATATTAATACAAGCAGAAGTATTTTTTTTTTCCCGGCTCTACTCTTGCAAAACAAGCTTATTATAATTGAATTCATGTTTAAGGCTCATTGCTCTTTTATTTGATAAAGATATGATAATCTACGAAATGGTAAGAAGAAAGATGGCGCGAAGACCATAATTGCCTGTAATTAATTGTTGGATTATAACCTGTTAGGAAAACAGTTAAAATTTGGTTGCAATATGAGTTCTGGGATATTTTAGGATCTAACATTAAGTAAATAATACTATGACTTATCTTACGGTTTAAACTGTTAGATGAGGTGAATGGTGATCACTCAATTCAACAAAATATCTGAGCATATAAAGATTCTAATTTTAATTTTCATTGTTGTTATAAAATAATAAAATTAAAATGCAAGAGAACATATATATGAAAGAGACTTGAAGATTGATATGATTTCTTTCACTTCTGTGTCTGTCTTCAATAGGACATGAGTGGTCCTATTTATAGGAAAACTAATTTAATAATACATTTGGTGATCACTAACTAAAAGATAATTTACTTTGGTGATCACTAACTAAAAGATAACTTACTTTGGTGATCACTAACTAAAAGATAACTTACTTTGGTGATCACTAAAGTACTTGAATGATACATGGACATTTAATATTAAATATTATTTACAACACTCCCCCTTGAATGTCCATTATTAGATAATGTGTCTCACTAAAACCTTACTAGAAAAAACTCTGTGGGAAAAAGTCCTAGTGAAGGAAAAATCGAGTACACATATCTAGTAATACGCTTTGATAGCTGCCTCATTAAAAACCTTACCAGGAAAACCCAATTGGGACAAAAACCTTGGTTAAGGAAAAAAGAGTGCAGCGCGTATTTTACTCCCCCAGATTAAAGCATCACATAATTCTTGAAGATGATGTACTCCGATCTTGTATATACCAAGTTATCATAGTTCGAGGTTGATACTGTGTTTGTGATCAGATCTGTCAAATGACCTGGTTGATAATCTGTATCTTCATTCCTTAGATAGAGTTGCATCATCACCATATAATATTGTTAAAATCACGTCAAGTACATTCTTGACTTACTTCATAATCTATCTGATGTTATCATTCTACGGTTTGACTGTCATGTATAATAACATGGTTTGACAATAATCCTTCATGGAAAGAGATAACATATTTGAATCGAACTCTTATGTCGATTAGATGAATGCCCTGTATATCCAAAACACTTCACAATATTTGTTAGGATAAACACATTCATTCCATACTTTCATTAGCAGTATGCAATTGATCTTATTTCAATATCTCCATATAGGAGTAAATTATATCATGCTCGTAGTTATAGCAAGATATATAAGTGCATCAATTGCATAAAGATATGGTACTTCAGGACCAATTCAATTTTCTTATTTCAACTTCTTTCAGCAGATAATGTACTGCTTTTGTAAACTGTTCAAGAGCTCCGATAATATTCATATGAAAGATTCTGACTATCATAAAGAGACAAGGATAAACATAGGATATATGTACCATTCGTCAATGAATATACATTAAGGCGATTTCAGTACATCAACTTTGATTCATTTAATCCATTTAAGGATTATAAACAAGTTTCCCAAGAATTTGTATATGCTTCAGGCATTTTGAATCCTTCAGAAATTTTTATATAAATTTTATCAAGTAATCCATAGAGGTTGTGACAACTTCCATCAGCATAAATTGTGACATCTTCTAATGTTTGGACTACAAGTCCAATTGCTTACCACGATGCATCATATCACTTGGTAATTATTTCTATGTCAGCATGCTTTAAGAGACGTAGAACTCATATCCTCATAATCTTATACAATATTGCGCGCCATACCGTATTAAAGATATCGTCGATGAGATATCATCTCGTATCGGTTCGCAATTCGACATAACTTACTGAGATCTCATCACTTCATTATTTTCAGGTACCTGAACCTCTCATAAGGTTTATGAAGTGTTATGACGTAGCTCTTCAAGAGCACATTGCCTCCTTATTATGATCATTTGCTCCTCCCCTTTTCAAGGATTATTATATTTGGAACCGATTGGTCTACGATGCTCCATGCATGCTGTAGACTCTGTCCTTCAGGGACATTAGAAGCATTTTGCAGATGAAATATGAAATAGTTGGTCAGCAAATGCTTCCAGCATTTGACTTGAATTATCTGAGGATCATACTGATGATAATTCACAACATATTTCTTAGCTGCTTATTCTCTCCCCCTTATTTTAGTGACATATGTCCCTGTTTTCTTTGGGAAAATCCATCTGTTTGCATCATGGTATATCCATTAATCATATACCGCACATCAGACACTATAAGATGGAAATATCTAGTTCCTGACCCTGAACCAAATATGAGGGGAGAATTTATCAAAATTTATTGATCTGAAGCATACAAGTGTTGTTGTATGCAATATATCATATCTCAGACCAACATCTGAAGCTCTGTTCTCATAAGCAATGGTTTAGCTGTATTATGGAGGCATCTAATGCCAAACCAGCTTAGATATAAACCAGCATTATCAAGATGAATTGCCTTGATTCCATGTTCTTAAAATTGTGATTCCAACTCAATTATTTGAGCAAGCAACTTCATAAATGTCAAACTGTAGGTTGACAATAAATACACATGTGACTGTCTCATAGATGTATCTATTTAGGACATCACATTGCAGGTGAAGGGGCCCACATTCACCTTTTATATTTTTCAGAATTTCGAGGATTAATTCAGTCGCAACATTAGCCGGTGTAATCAACTTAGCATGAGAACAAGCAACACAAACAAATTCTTGAAGAATCTTCTAGTTCTTCAATATGTTTTTAATATTCAATTAGCACATCAGATTTAAATCAGGACGATCAAAATGGTCTGGTCAACTGATAAAATTATCTGTACCCGTAAACTTCAAGTTTACCATGACGAGTGCTATTTATTTTAATAAACTTCTGGTTTACTATTGCATGAGATTGTATATCAATAAACTTCTGGTTTATCGTGGTATGTGATCTCATCATGGTCGGGTAACATTTTACATGTGTATTTCTTACCCGTAGTAACTTGAAAATATTTAATATTCCGATCATTTGTAGTCTCAATATGATAACCATTTTTATTGTTACTAAACTTCAGGTCTACTACAGTGTTCCCATAATACCAATTACGATCTACGATGAATGATATTATCATATATAACATCTTCAAGAGACTTCAATTTATTTATCATAATCAAATATTATTTGGACACTGCTAGTGTCATGATACTTGTAAATTAATAATTAGCTCTTCTAGAGCCTTTGATCATTAATTTCTATTACCAAATATTTCTTAAATACTTCTAGTTCCATGAAAGAAAATTTCGACACTACTGGTGTCACGAAATAACCATGGAATTCTAAACTTCAATATTTCAAGTTTCTCCTTCAGGGAGATTCATCATTAACTGAATATTTTGTATCTAAGCGTCAATCACATAATAATCACATCCTTCATAAAGAAATACATTAATTGTATTTTCCTTCAAGGAAATCAATAACAACTAACCATAATGTATTAATGTGGTTATAGGAGAAAGCATTCTACTCTGCTTCCTTTTGCCTTAGAATGATACTTTAATATGTTTCGACGTACGACAGGTACGTGTAGCAATGTCTGAATTTCATACCACAAAAAATAACATGTACATTCCTTGTATTTTATCTCTTCAGGAGACAAGTTGTGGTATTTCTTCATTCACTTCGGGAAATAAAACCTGATTATTCAAATGTGCTTGCAATACGATGTTCATCAATAGCTCGTTAATTTTCTCAAGCACAAGAAGACATTGCTCAGAATATTTCTCAGATATTTTCTTTCTGCTTCAAGAGTAAAGTTTCTGAGTTTTACTACTTCAAGAGTAAAGTTTAAAGTTTTACCACTTCGGGAGTAAAGTTAGAATATTCAAAATATTTCTTCTCAATTGTTCTACCTCTTCTGGAGATGAGTCGTGATAACTTCACAACCAAACGCACATCCGTACTTATAAGCTTTACTAAATATTATCACATTCACTTCAGGGAATGGATCTATATTAGCTTTTATCAAAAGTTCTCATTCTTCAGGAATAGAACACAATCATTTGAACGTGCCTTAAGCATATCAAACCGTGATAGGTTAGAACTTCTTTTAAGATATTGCAACTTCAGGAGCAAACCGAGGCATACATATAATATGTAGAGAATTTTTCTCTAACATATCTTCAGTTGTAGCCACAACAAGTCTATGAAAATATTACCACTTTTGGTGGTTTGCATAAATGAATTTATGTCATAACGAGACTTGAAAAATATGGTCACTTCTGGTGATCACATATTTCTTGCAAAATTTGCTGGATATTAAGTGGGTCTATCATATTATCCACTTTCTAATCTTATTACAATATTGCTACTTCAGGAGCAAATTGAAATATACATATAATGTAGAGAATTACACATCTCCAATTACGAATTTGAGGTATCAACTGCCATTAGCAGCAAATGACAAAAGACATAAGATATAAAGGAAATACTTACCTTTTATGTCAAACTCTTAATGAGCAATTCCATTTGTTCTATTGTTTTAGACTTTCACTTACTCATCTTTTCCACAGAATTAGTAACAATCAAATATATATAAGTGCAAAATGTTGAGAATTCTCTAATCCTTTTCTTAGTTTCAACCAATCGTGGAATCACGTTATTTTGTTAATATAGAAAGTAACCAGTATGCTAAAGGAATACCACTCCTTTCTAGCCACTGTATAAACAATAGAATTTTATATAAATATAACAAATTGGTACTACTTACCTTACGAAGATCATGGCTAGCTCTAGCTTTGTTGGAACAGTTCCAAACAATCTTATAAAGCCACCCTATCATCAACATTAAAGGACGTTAATGATAACATCTTAGCATCTGTTTAAAGGACATGCTCAAGGTGGCAGAATCTCGTGCTGATAACGTGTTATAAAATAATAAAATTAAAATGCAAGAAAACATATATATGAAAGAGACTTGAAGATTGATATGATTTCTTTCACTTCTGTGTCTGTCTTCAATAGGACATGAGTGGTCCTATTTATAGGAAAACTAATTTAGTAATACATTTGGTGATCACCAACTAAAAGATAACTTACATTTGGTGATTACTAACTAAAATATAATTTACTTTGGTGATCACTAACTAAAAGATAACTTACTTTGGTGATCACTAAAGTACTTGAATGATACATGGACATTCACTATTAAATATTATTTACAACAATTGTCACTTACTAGTAAAATTAAATTTCATTTTCTTCATCCAAGAAAAATATTCAGGCTCGCACAAGGAATATCTGCATTTGGAATATTGCATTTCTAAATTGGGTTTGAAAGGACCCAAAAAGGGGTCAGGCAAGGGGAAGATGATTCCCGCCGAATTAATGGACTTTCTATACACTCCCTTTCTTTAACATAATTTAACTTGATATAAAATTTAGTAATAAAGTAATTTATTTGAAACTTATACTCTTAAATATAATATATTACTTGTGTGGCTGTAAGAGCTTTTTCATTAAGTAAAATGCATAAATGTGTGTCATTTTATGAACGGACTAATAAGCAAAATGATATAACAAAGTAGAATGAAGAGAGTATATATTATTAAGTTGTCGATGAATAATTGATTATCTGAATGGACTAATAATCTGTTTGATCAAGTTTCTGAGAAGGCAAATATATTTTTAGTTTGTTGGAGAATTGAGGTGTTTGGCCTTATACCAAATGCTTTTGCGTAGTACCAGAAGCAATTTTCTGCTATCGAAAAGAGGATTCAAATTTTTACTCCTTTCCAAGAAGCGGAAGAAAAAAAATAATTTCTCAAAGATGTATACTTACTAAAAATTTATATCCACCAAATTATCTATCATTAGTTTAACCCATATATCTCTCAATTATAAATACAAACATCTTCTCCTCTTACCTTTTTTAGATTAAGTATATTTATATTCATTAAAACCTTAATACATATTATTATTTTATGTGTTAAATGTTAACTAAATAACAATAATTCTTATTCAAATTCTATCATAAAAATTATTTAAATTATTGCATGTTAATTAATACTAATAGTAAAACGAACACCTAATGCTGCATTTGGTAATTTGACACTCTAAATTACTTTTTGAAAAGATTAATCAAACACAATTTGTTTATCAAATACTAAAAAAGCACTTCCTAAATAAATTTGTCAAAAGTAAATTGATTCTCTTCAAAAATAGTTCTTCGTAAAGCTATTTTAGTTAAAAAATACTTCTCAAAATAAGTTATTTTTAAAAGTTTGATCAAACAGACTCTAATAAATGCAGCCATACATAGCGGCATAATTGATTGAGTTTAAAATGCAAAGAGGTATATTTGCATAGTCATATTATACTCCATCAGTTTTAATTTATGTTACACTATTTAACTAATTAAATTATGTCAGTAAGAATAAAATTAAAAAAAATTGTTAAATATAAAAATTTAATTTTTTTTAGAAGGGATTAAAAGGAAAAGTATGCAATAATTTTGAGGGAAGAGTAAATAAAGTTTAGAATATAATCCAAAGTTAAATGGAGGTTTGACAGGCCTGGTCGACTCCCAAAGTGCAGAAAACTAGCCGAACCTCATCGGAATCAGAAATCAACGTCAAAAAGATGGAATGTGTTGTCTCAGGACCTTAGGTCAGACCGGGAATGTGTTGACACCGATCTTCTCTTCTCCCAGCATGCAAATGCACAAGGAATAATATCTCACAGTAGTGAGGGATAGGAGAAATCCTTATTTAAGCAGACGTTTTACTGTGCATATCATATGTTACCTAATGTTAGACACTAAACATGGAGTATTTTAAGTATAGCTATTTACACGTCTTAACCTGAGGACTTTGGATATTGTGCTTCATGATCCATGGAAAATAAAGTTTATAATCTGTTGCAAATTAATAATTGCAGCCGCTTGAATCTTGTTTAGTTCAGGTGAAAAATCGGAACATTTAGGGGGGGTGTGGAGGAAGACTGATCAAGTTGCAATGAGCCCTAAATCTTGCTCTGCTTAAGTTTATACTTATCTCTTTGATCTGGAATTGTAATGAAGGCAACTCTGATTTATACTCTGCATATAATAGTCATAGATTCCATGTTTTATAGGGCATCTTCATGTTTGCATTTACTAATAATTTATCTGTTTTCTTCCAATAGTTTTGTCAACAAATACTAGGAGAGACAGGATTAGAAACAAAGTCATACAGGACAAGGTGGGAGTGGCCTCCGTGAAGTACAATATGAGGGAAGCAAGGCTGAGGCGGTTCGAGCATGTGAAGAGGAGGTGCGCCGAGGCACCAGTAATTAGGAGGTGTCAGAGTTAGGCTATAGCAGGTTTTAGGAGAGGTAGAAGTAGGCCAAAGAAAAACTGGGGAAGTGATTAGACAGGAAATGACATATCTTTAGCTTACTGAGGGCATGACCCTAGATAGGAAGGTTTAGACGTCGAGGATTAGGGTAGACATAGTAGGTAAACGTGTGTTGTAGTACTTTTATGAGGAAGAGGGCAGGGAGCTAGTCTCCTCTTCTCATCTTCTCTTTATTTATAATATTCACATAATATCCTATTCTTTAATTTTATTACTACTTCGTTTGCTTTGTTTATCTTGCTATTTTGTTGTCGTTATTTTCCTTTCTATCCTGGTTTGATTACACTTCTTTTGAGCCGAGGGTCTACGGGAAACAACCTCTCTACCCCAAAAAGGTAGGGGTAAGGTCTGCGTACATCCTACCCTCTCCAAACTCCACTTGTGGAATTACACTAGATATGTAGTTCTAGCTTTATCAACAAGTATGCATTCTCTTGTAATTCCTCTCTAAATTTATTATCTTCTGAACGTAGGATTCCCTCTTATGAGCTTTGTTTAGATCTGCGAAATAGGTTGTTTTCTGTTTTTCTTAGCAAGATGTGTTTACATTTGATTAAATTCAAGCTCAAAGAGCGTGAGAACTTCAGTGTGAGTTTTCTATTTTTTGCACCAGAAAGTTATCCAGGCTGAATTAGATATTCAACTTTGAATGCGACCAAAGCGTTTGTCCACTATTTTATTCCTTCAAAGACGGTGTTGCGTTGTTTTGTTTGTATTCTACTTTGGTGTTATGATACAAGGAATTAGTGCTGATACAACAACTTGGATAAAGTTTTCGCAGAGGGATCCTAAAAAGCTGATATTAGTATATTACAGTCAATAGGATTCGTATGGAGATGAAAAGAGCCGATGCTGCATGCAGAACCAATATGCCAAGGTCAACGAGATAGTAACTTTTAAAGATAATTTATGAATGACATGGAATCATGGTTATATACCTGTCAATTCTCTTCTGTGCATCACTATTAGTATGTAGTTACATTTATTCGCCCTTTAAAGGAGAATTGACCATTGATAACTTCATCAGGAAAAAAATAAAAAAGAATATTGACCATTGATATAGTTAATCTTTTTACTTAGTCCGTATATATCTTACTTTATAGTTTATCCTCCCAATTCCCATCATTCTGCTTGATTGAATTTATGCTGTTAGTTGCTTCTGTATTTACACTATTTGCTAGAGCTATATGAATTATGATTGTGGCCTAAATACCATCTTCATGCCAAAATATCTTTTAGATTATGAAATCCATCAACAAATGCTTGCAAAGTTACATTAAAGGTGTGTTTGGTACGATGGAAAATGTTTTCCTAGAAAATGATTTCTTGGAAAACAAGTTAGTTTCCTACTTATTTTCTTGTGTTTGGTTGGATGTGGAAAACATTTTCTAGTGTTTGGTTTGACGGAAACACCAATCCAACCCCCTAATCACACGCACCTCTAACCCCCCAATTCACCACCTCTCACCTCCTACCCCCCCCCCCCCCCCCCCCCCTTCCCTCCAATTCCAACCTTCCCGACTACTCCCACTCTGCATTTTGAAAAAGATGCTACTTTCACAAAGTGGCTATTTTTATAAGATAACCAAATATGTGCATACCCTTGCAAGTGGCCTTTTTCTAAGACAACAAAAAAAATGACTACTTTGCACTTTGAAAGACAACTCAAAAAAGTGACTATGTTTGTAAACTAGTCATTTTTTACAAGTGACATAAAAATGGCTATTTTTTAAATTGGCCATTTTTTGAAACATGACATAAAAATAGCTATTTTTGCAAAAATATATTTCTTACAAAACGATCGAAAATGCAAATTTACAAAAATAGCAACTTTTTTGTCATTTTTCAAAAAATAACCACTTTACAAAAGTAGCCATTTTGTGTCACTTTAAAAAATGGCTACTTTACAAAAGTGGCCACTATTAAATTACACATTGCAAAAATGGTTATTTTAATACTTTCAAAAAGAGGCTATTATAAAAAATGGCTACTTTTGCAAAGTAGTTAGTTCTTAAAAGTAACTAATTTCACAAAATGACTATTTATGAAAATTGGCTACTTTCAAAAAGTGATTATTTTTAAAAAGTATCTACTTTCACAAAGTGGCTATTTTCTAAAAGTGACTACTTTTACAAAGTGACTATTTTTTTAAGTGACTACTTTTGCTAAACGACCATTTTTGAAAAGTAGCTACTCGTCGAAAGTAATATTTTTAAAAAGCGGCTAATTTTGTAAAGTGATTACTTTTGTAAATTAAAGTTACTATTTTTGAAAGTTACTACTTTCACAAAGTGCCTAATTTTGCAAAGTTGAGAGGTAGGAGGTAGTCGTAGGGAGGTGAGAGGTAGGGGTTGGGGGTAGGTGGTGATAGGGGTAGGGGTTGGGGGTAGGTGGTGATAGGGGTAGGGGGTGGGGTAGGTGGTTATAGGGGTAGGGAGGGAGGTAATGTGGGGTGGTTAAGTGGTGGGGCTAGTGGGGGTGTAGGGGTGGTGTAGGGTGGTGGGGAGTGGGGGTTCGGGCAGTGGCGGACCCAGGATTTTGAGTTCGGGGGTGCTGGATCCAGGAATTTTGAGTTCGGGGGTGCTCTATTAACTATTTATATCTGTTTCCTTTATATTTTCTATACAGCTATACACTCCGTAACTGAATTTAATGGGTGCCGGAGCACCCAAAAATTCTACATGGGTTCGGGGGTGGTGGGGTGTGGGCAGGTCGAGGGGTAGGGGTTGGGGGTGTTGGGTGAGTGGGGAGGAGACAATGAACTTACAATGTTACTTGTGGAACTTGTTTTCCCTACTTTCATTAAGGAAGTAATTTTCTTCATTTTCAAGGAACTTGTTTTCTTAGTGAAAATGTTTTCCACTACATTTTGATCAACCAAACATGGGAAAATTGTTTTCCTCCATACCAAACACACTCTAAAAGTAGATTGTTTGTCAATTAAAAACTTTCCTAGGAGCATGCAGATGACCGTGGCCTGAAATGTTGAAATGCTACTATAAAAATTATAAGGTCTTTAATTTTCTGCAGAACGTACTTCGGCATTCTGCATAAGGCTCTTTTCATGGTTAAGCTTTTAGTGAATGTGATCTCATTCATTTCTTTCACTTTCTTTTTTTTCTTATGGATAAATTTGCTTCTCACTTTCTTTACTTCTTCATGGACTCTAAATGTGCTATATAACATTCTGACTGGACATGCTGGAAAAACTTGATTCTAAGTACTATTTTTTGTTATTTAGGAAATCTCTTGATTAGAAGGCGTTATAGAAGGTAATTTGCTAGTGAACTATAGAGATATAACTTCTCCCCATGGGAGCAAATAAATAGTTTTAGGTAAAGTACTTGAAGGATCAGAACCTTAATGGGGAACTATGGGTGCTAAAAGTGCGAAAGTTAAAGGTTTTAGCAACTTGTACGTATGTGCAATTGACTTATTTTTATATTTTTGCTTTTAAAATATCTAATTCTTTTTAGACAAATCTTTACCGGATAGATATTTTATTATTTGATTTTTGATCGATCAATCAATCAACTACACCTCAATCCTTAATCTGACCTACTTCTTTGATTCTTTCCGGTACTAGAATACTAGTCCCCATTTCTATACTTCTAATTGTTGATTTGATAAAGAGCTAGAACCCAATTTCTTATAATGCTGTACAAACCTTGAGCTTCTTCTTTAGTTTGTTGTATTGCTGCTGAATATTCTCATGAAGATGATAATATCCCTGCTGCTTTGTTCCTTATCAGCATATACAAGAAAATGATTGGAAAGAAGAATAATCATTTGTTACAATGAAAGGAAAAGGACAGCCTTCAATCATATTTTGATACCATTTGACCCTTTGCATCAGTACCATTGCATCTTTTATAAAGGTGAACACGTGAACAGGCATATTCATCAGCCACAAAAGGGGGACAGTAATAGATCAATGGGTTCTACAAGCCTTTTCATCGCTCTCACTGTGCGGTAAGTGGCAGAGGAATAAAGGCTATTGTTTACACAGAAAATCGGTACAGTTGAATTTATGTTCGTGGTCAAGAACACGTGGATCAATGTAACTAAAATTATGAAATAGCTAGTAATAATTAGCAAGACAATTGAAAGTAAAGTTGTTTACACGGAAAATCGGTACAGTTGAATTTGTGTTCGTGGTCAAGAACATGTGGATCAACGTAACCAAAACTATGATATAGCTAGTAATAATTAGCAAGACAATTGAAAGTAAAAGCATAGCTAGATATGTAGCCTAAGCCTTGGAGAAGCTTCGAGCTAGAGTCTCCGGGCGGTAAATCACTATAACCTCAACGAATTAAGCAAGAAAGAGTGAATGCTAAGAATAATATGAATACTTTGTATTGTTGTATAATGTTTCAGATGTCTTACAATAGAATTAGTACTTCTATTTATACTAGAGCTATGGGGTATAAATTCCATGAATCGTGCCCCCTTAATTACAAATATTAATGTTGCAATAAAAGGTAATAAAGCCTAATAAAGGCTGGAGGAAACTTGAGGTCTTCTGTAACGTTTCTGTAACGGTCACATCTTAAATGACGTTTGACCGGTGAGTTGGCATGCTTCTCCGGGCCTCTTGTGGTTTTTGCCTCCGGAAGCGGGTTACTAAATTACTTATCCGGAGCTTTATATGATTTCCCGGAGCCCTCGCTTGCTGACTCGAATCTGACTTGTCCCCATCGCCACGGGTCATCTTTTGATACGTCCACCTGGTGTCTACGAATTTTGCCCTATACAGCTATAGCGTGTTGTCTCTTGCTTCTGACATTTGGTTGAAATA
Source organism: Lycium barbarum (assembly GCF_019175385.1). Taxonomy (NCBI): domain Eukaryota; kingdom Viridiplantae; phylum Streptophyta; class Magnoliopsida; order Solanales; family Solanaceae; genus Lycium; species Lycium barbarum. Next base: position 33,936,474 of record NC_083340.1, read on the forward strand.
TTTGATGATCCAAATGTGAGGACCAACTGCTCGGTGTTGACATAAAGAGAGAAAGTCTTATTTCAATTTCTATTGGTGCTCTTTCCTTTTGTGGTTAAATTCTTAGGAGTTTTAGGTAGAGATTCAATCGGACGATGAATTTTTACGTGGTCCAAGGAAATTAATGGTCCGCTTCCCCGAATTAAATCTATATTAAATTGTTTCATACATCGCTTTTATCACTGCAGGATACTTTCCAACAGAGCCTAATTAATATGTAGTGAGCTTAGTGTTAGACAACTGAACCCCTAATAGTCAATCTTGAAGAAAAGAGATCTGGTTTCTCTTTGTAAACTATTAAGATGTATGTGTGGAATCATGAGTTTATACTGAAAACTAATGAGATCAACTTTCACAACAAAGTTTATGAACAATACAATTTGGAAACTAGAAGAATGTATTGCCTATCTATGAAGAAACAAGTATCATATCCTCATATCCGCGAAATTCAAATATCCTGGTATAAAAAGTTTTTAGCATTTTATTATGTTTGATATTCTTTGGAAATGATAGCCTACTCAAAAGCTTACTTGAGTGATCTAATTATAATACATAATGTATTATGGAGTATTAAACTTTTCTTTTCTGTAATTTGTAAGAGATAATTGGATGGATTTTTTAGAAACGTAATGTCAAGCTCCTATGTAAAGTGGAAACCATCATCTTTTATGTTTTGTATTTTATTTCAGTAATGCTTATTATGCTACAAAATATAAACACAACAAAATCAAAAGCCTGATAGGAGATTCCAAAATTGAGATAAATTTGAACTGCACTGGTGGCTATTTTAGTTGGTTTGTGTTTGATTTGATTCTCTGCTCTAATGTTAACTAACTGTGTTCTCTATGAGTGGTTTTTGGAAGAGTTTTCACTGTGATCTATCATCTTTTTGGGTTAATACATGAATCAAACTGTGAACTTGAACTTGGTTGCTGGACTATCAAAATTGGGTGATTTGACACCAGCATTAGGATACAGCTTAGTGGCTAATCTGCAGTTAGGAGTTGACCTTCCAAAACAATGCTTTTAAGCATGGTAGTAATTCGCGTTTGAGTGATGAAATAGAGAATGTCTTCTTAAAAAATGTTCATGAGATGAACTTTTCATGTTTATTTTTTTGTAGTGAAAATATGAAACTTGTGGCGGGTTGTTGTTGTATTGTTTGACATTAAACATTATGTTATCGGATTGTTGTTTAATGATGCTTAGGTCGACCAGAGGCTGGACATGCATATTCCTTCTTTTCTCTTCTATTAATGAGAGAAGTATCATTGGTAAGTTCAGGCTTTGACAAGCATATTGGCTCTCAAACTCAGTTTGTATTTGAAGATGGTTATTGTTTCCATTACTATCCGTGGCGGATCTAGGATATTCTCTGAGGGGGTTTAAAAAATAAAAATTTAGTGCCCGAGGCTTGAACTTGGAACCTACCCCTAAACCACTAAACCAACCCCTACTCTTGTGTTCAGGGTGTTCAAAATCTATATATGTACATAAAATATATAAAAATATCTTATATATATAGTGTAATTTTTTGCCGAGGATGTTCGGGTGAACACTCTCAATGGGCTGTAGATCCGCCTCTGATTACTATTGTCAACTGCAAATGTATTCAAAAGTAAGTAGATTTAGAATGAAGAGAGTACACTCTTGATGTTGATCTGAAAACTCTGGATGATAATATAATTGAGGTTTCACCTTGGTCATTGTTGTCAAAAACGTATTCAGCATACTGAATATGGGCTTGGTGCTAAAAGTCATCTGTTGAAGATAAATTACACTTTAAGCTTTTAGATGAGATGATCACATACTTCAACATTCTATTAAGCAAACAGATATCCTATAGGTTTGGGTCTCACTGCCTCCTATTATAAGAAAGGATTTCACTAAATTCTCTCTAACAACTTAAATTTTTATATGAGATCGTCACAGACTTACAACACAATCATTGCAGAAGTGTAAGTGCACAACTAGCATTTCTAGTTATATGAAACCTCACAAAAGTATTTTCGAACTTGAAAGTGTCTCGTGTCCCGAGTAGGGCGTGTCGAGGTATGTGTATGCTGGGGTTAAAGATTCTTAAAGCTCATCATATAATGCAACAAAGTTGAACGGGTTGATTAAAATAGGTTAAGTCAACGAACAAGCCAAGATTCAATCTGCTCAAAGTTTGCTTCGATTAAAATAAGTTGAAGAGTTGTAGCTTGTTTGGCCAAACTTATTTTTCCCCCAAAAGTACTTATTTTTTCAATAAGTGCTTATTTTAAAAAAAGTGAGGTGTTTGGCCAAGCTTTTAGGAGAAAATAAGTGCTTTTGGGGAATAGCAGAAGCAGTTTTTCAGAAGCTAAAAAAAATAGCTTTTGCCCAAAAGCACTTTTTTGAAAAGTACTTTTGAGAAAAATACACATAGAAACACTTTTTAAAAGCTTGGCCAAACACTAATTACTGCTCAAAAGTACTTTTTAAATTAATTAACCAAACACAAACTGCTTTTAGTCAAAAATACTTTTTTGAAAAGTACTTTTGAAAATAAGTTGTTTTTAGAAGCTTGGTCAAACAGGCTATTGGTCATCAACCATTCAACTCAAAGTAATTTTCTCTTTGTTTTTTCCCTTAGGGGTCGTTTGATTGTTGGTTAGAGCTATGTTGAAATTAGTAATGTGGAGATTAATTATGCAGGATTTAATTATTCATGTGCTCCCTCTATCGCAATTTATATGGCACGAGTCAAATTTTGATAGTCAAACAGTTTAATTTTTATCGTGAATTCGCGTAAGGAATCTTTAAAATTTTTGAAATAAAATTTACATATTTGAAAACTATGTAAAAAGTACTATAAGTCACAATAATTGACAATTAAAAAATATTTAAAAGACATGAAAAAATTACGATCAAAGAAAGACTTGTTTGAATCTAGAAATTAGAAAAGTGCCACATAAATTGGGACGTAGGGAGTATTAGTTATTCCATTTTCTACCTCACGTAAAATAGTATATAAATTGACTTATAACTCATACTCCTTCGATCCCAATTTATGTGAAGGTGTTTGATTCATACAGAGTTTAAGAATAACAGAAAGACTTTTAAAGCTTGTGGTCTAAAACAAGTCATAGATATTTGTGTGGTTATAAATCATCTCATTAAAGGTAAAAGGAGAAATTTAAAGTTACATTGTTACTAAATATAAAAAGATGACATTTTTTTTAACTGACTAAAAAGGAAAGAGTGTCGTATAAATTGGGACAAAGGAAGTACATATGTTTATTTTATGTGGAATTGTTAATGATAACTAAACATTGTACTTGATATGTTGAATTTTATACAAAACTACTAAAAAAACTACTCCCAAATATGATACTCCCCTCCGTCCCAATTTATGTGTTATAATTTGACTAGGCACTAAATTTAACAAAGAAAGGAAGACTTTTGAAACTTATGGTCTAAAATAGATCATAGATATTTGTGTGATTGTCAATCATTTCATTAAGGGTAAAGAGAAAGTATTAAGTTAAATCGTTTCTAAATATAGAAATGTATAATTCTTTTTTGGGACAGACTAAAAAGGAAAGTGTATCACATAAATCGGGACAGAGAGAGTATTAGTTTTAACACATGAATAAACTCTCTTATGAGCAACCAAATGACCCCTTAGTTAGCAATACAAATTTGGTAACTGGTTAGAATTATACAGGTATTAGTTGTCACGACCCAGCCCCGTGGGCCGCGACTGGTGCTCTATTTGGACACCCAAACTGACTTACGTACCAGATCGACATATCAAAGATTTATTCAGACTTAACATACGTTATTTCAAGCAGATACTAAGAACAAATGTCATCTTAAGCGGTTGCCCGTACAGAAATATCATATCAAATCCGGTAGGCTGGCGGAATACACATCGCCCAGATATACAAACATAGACAAACATATGGGTCGTTTTGGCCATAACAGCAACCGGGACCGCTTAAGGCACAAATCATAAACAGAAACGAACAAACATGATCCATGACCCACATATATGACTACAGACCTCTACAAAACATAACAGAATCATATGACGGGACAGGGCCCCGCCGTACCCAAATAGCCATATATACAGAACATGTGTAACAGAAGATATGTACCAAAATATGAGCTCCGGATCAAAAGGAGTACTCCAAATGGCAGAATATGTATCCTATACCGGAGGATCACCAAAACAAACGTCTGTACTTGCAGACATGAAACGCAGCCCCCGAAGAAAGGGGGTCAGTACGAAATGTGTACTGAGTATGCAAAGCATGAAGTACAGTAATCCAAATCAGAACTGAAATAGGGAGTATGGAAAGGGGTTACAGAATCAGTATATCAAACCTGTTTAAAAAAAAAACATAACTAATGCAAATAGAATCATGCATAAGGCTCAGGAACGTGGTCGCCACTCCGACACTGGCGCCACAACACATCATACTCCAGAAGGTTTCAAATCTCCGTACAATCCCCGAACATATCATATCATCATATCATATCAAAACATCAGAACATATCATATGCCATATCACATCATAACGCTGTATATAAGCGGTACCCGGCCCTATGGCGAGGTCTCGGGAACCGCAACACATCATACTGCCGAATATACATAGTGCGCACGATCACAAAACCGGCCCGGGATCCGGCGAACGATATCATAGTAGTAGGCACGAGCAGAGTAGTGCGGAAACCATATGCATATAAATAAATAAATTTCAAAACTCGATGAACAAATATATTTACGGCATCCAAAGGCTCAGAAATCAGTTTCGGGTCAATCGGAGTTAGTATACGAAAGTTACAAACTTTTGAAGTACAGAACTTTCTAAAAGCATTTCAGAAGCTCTTTTCGGAAATTCAAGTGACATTCATATTAGGGGAACTTTCAACCATTACTATGGAGCAAATCAAATGGAGCCTTTAAGATCATAAGTACGTATCAAAATATATGTGTCCAAAACTTTAACCATATCAATTATTTTTCGGACATCATTCGGAAGTATACCAACTAGAATCTTTCGAACCGAAAATATTTCATAAGTCATACTTGGAAATTTAAGTATCATTCATATTAGAAGACTTTCGAACATCATTATGGATCACATATTCATATTAGGAGACTCGCGGATAACATTATGGATCAAATCAAATGGGGATTTTAAGACCATATTCTCATATCGAAATATTCATCAAAGGCTTTAGTCTTATCGTTTTTCTTTCGAACAACATTCGGAACATAACAAATAGGATCTTTGAACATCATAAAATATGTATCCAGCCATATGGAATAGCTTATGGAGGTCAAAGATGTTAGCCATCCTAGTGGCTCTAAGAATAGGATTTTCTTTAGGAGCATACTTATACGTTATTTGTTCATTCCAAAAAGGTCATGCCAAAAGAAAGAAGGTAGGCTTTACATACCTCAATCGCTCGTTAACAAATCTCGATCACTCGCCAAACAAATCCCGACTCAAGTCTCGGGCTCTCCAATATCTACGATAATATTATCAATTACCACACATTAGCTACAAGTACTTAGAAATTCAGTTTTAACTAGTACTTGTCTACAGAAATTTCGGCAGCATCTCCCCTGTAAATTCAACATCCCTGAGAATTTAAACTCGGCCAAATTCATCAACAACCATACCAACAATACCAACAACCATACCAATAACATCACTAATCAATACAAAACACATCCTAACATTAGTAACCTTCCTTTCAACATAATTCATCAACATTCAATTCAACTACGAATTTTCAAGCCGATATCGACACTTACATATCCACTACTAATTCAAGATCATTCAAATGCAATTCAAAAGCATTTCATACAATTCTACAAATTATTCAACAATCCCGCCAAAACTATAATTCACCCGAAATCTCCAACCTTCGACACAACATTCACAACACATTTTTCATCTTCCAATTTCATCAACAACAACCACAATTTGCACCTTAACAATTCCATTCCCATAATTACATAAGACCATAATAAAATCACACAATTTTCCTACAACAACTTACAACTAATTTTCATGTCAATCTTGAACCATTATTCTTCCATTTACATCACAAGGCCACAACAACATAATTAACATACTAAACAAATTCAATTCATCTTCCTTCACAAAAGACACCACACGGCCACACCACACACACACAAGGCTCACACACCACACACAACATCTCCATATTTTTCATTAAATTCTACTCACTATAACAATATAAATTTTCCATAAGAAAATGGTAGAATCCTTACCTTTTCCAACTTTTCCCCTTGATAAAAAAGTACTTTCTTGCTTCTAAAATTGCATCACGTTGAAGAGGGTTCCGGGCTTAGTAGGAATTCAAAAGAGATGAATTTTGAACCAAAGATTTGAGCTCCAACAAATTTTTTTTCTTCTCTTCTTGTTCGGCCGAGAGGCCCCTTTTGCTTGCTCTTTTTTTTTTTTTTTTTTTGATCTTGAATGTTCTAGAGTGGAACAAATGGTCCCTCTTCTATCTATTATACATGGGTTTAAATCATTTATGGGCTTGGGCCTTTTTTTCTACCTCATGGCCGGCCAACCTTGGATTGGGCCTCCCTTTCCTCTTTTTTTTTTTTTTTTTTTTTTTTTTTTTATTCTTCCAAGCCCAATTAGTTATGGATCCTATTTTGTAATTCCCGAAATAAATTTTCAAAGTTCCCAATTTTGCCCTTGGCCTTGCTTCATATTTCCACATCAACATTTCATGAACAACACATATATGTATTAAATAAAATCAAAATATGACCTTATTTCTTACAAGTCAAAATTATTTCGAATTTTCCGAATATGCGAAAATACGGGATATAACATTAGTAATACAGGTATTAGTTATGCAGGTATTAGGTATTAACTATGGGGGTATTCGTTATGCGCGTAGTAATTATTCCATCTTCTACCCCGCTTAAAATTATACACAAATTCTCATAACTTATACATGTATTAGTTATGCAGGTTTCTAAATTGCAAACCAAACATCGTATTAATTTTATACATGAATAACTTACTTCCTAACTAGTTACAAAACATATTACTCCATTCGGATCAAAAAGAGTGTCACTTAGCCATTTGCACATCCCTTAAAAAAATACTAACTCCTAAGTAAAAATAGGTAATTTAACTAAATTACTCCTACTTAAATAGATATTGAGATTTTGATCACTTAACATTTAATAAAGACAATTTTGTAAGAATAAAGTTAATTATTTTTTAATTTGATAAATAAACACTTTTTTTTAACAAAAAAAATGAATACTCTTTTTGAACAGGAGGAATCCGGAGGGAATCTAACTTTTACAAAAATTAATACACTCCCCGACTGAATTGCTCATTTATGGGTAAAGTTGAAACCAGTGTTTTAAAAGGCGTTTTTGGGGCGAGCCCCGGGGCGGGGCGTACCAAAAATGCCTCGGGGCAATGGGTCGGGGCGAAAGTCCCAAAAGGCGTACGCCCGGCAATTTGGGGCGTACGCCCAACAATTTGGGGCGTACGCCCAGGCGTTTGGGGCGAGTTTTTTTTTTGTTGGGGCGTAAGCCCAAGCGTTTGAGGCGAGTTTTGTTTTGTTGGGGCGTAAGCCCAGAAAACTTCTTCAAACTAAAACGAAATTTGTTAAATAAGTCCTTAGTATAATGCCCAAATTCTCAAAAGTCAACATGTAATTACTCAAATATTTTAAAAAAGAACTGAAACATTAAATTTAAAAGTCAAGACCTTTTTTTATTGCTAGAATGTCTAATATATGTTCTTTTCCAATTATTTATCTTGTCTTCTACTATCTCAAAAAAGTAACGAGCAGTCACTTATACTTGTAAGTACGTATAATAGATTGTTCTAATTAGTTTTTTTTGTGGGGGTGGAGTATGTATATGTGTGTGTGTGTGTGTGTGTATATATATATATATATATATATATATATATATATATATATATATATCACTTATTTATTGTTTTCTTCAATTTTTTACGTTATTTAACCTATTTAAAAGTATTTATTATAATTATATCATTTTATAAAATACTAAAAATTAAAGTTTCATGAGACTTACGCCTCGCTGAGGCAGACATAAAACGCCTCGCCTTACGCCCTCGCCTTTTAAAACACTGGTTGAAACCGATAATATGAGGCCACGACGGTCCTGTGAATTGCACGATGCAACGGTTGAAATCGAGGAATATGTTGACACAAAAAACCAGAAATAGCTTTTGACAATCCGCGGTCATAAAAATTTCGTTATTTCTTTTTGAAGCTACAATAATTGTGAGCCATGCATTATAAAGGCCCTTTTGAGAAAAGGAGTTTTCGACGTGTTCCTTCTACGGCATTACTACTTTAGGGTATTGTATACTTTACACAAGTGACTTCGTATCAAACTTGGAATGACAAGCACTGGTGCCTAGTAACAAGAATGAAAACTCTTGAAAATTTTGGTAGGCGGAATCCAGTCTTCAAGCAAAAGTGGGTCACCTCTCGTAATGAATATTTCTCGTAATGATTATTCTTAAGCTTCCTTTCTTTGGGAGTAGAAGCTTTTTGTAGTAAGTATATATACCCCTTTGTCCCAATATATTTATATTTTTAAACTGTCCATATCATCTTTTATATTTAAAAATAATTTAATATTAAAATTCTCAATTTAATCTTAATGAGATAATTTATAATCACACAAATATTTATATTTATTTTAAACCACATATCTCGAAAGTTATTTTTTTTTATTTTTAATTTCCATATATCCAACCAAATACCGTCACATAAATATTTGGGACCAAGGGAATATATGCATCCTTTCAAAAAGTAGAACATCTTAGGGGTCGTTTGATTTAAGGTATAAGCTGGGATATCCCAGCACTAATTTTTATACCATGTTTGGTATAAGGTATAAATTAGTGCTGGGATAAATTTATACCTTGTACCAAACATGGTATAAAAATTAGCGTTGCGATATCCCTGCTTATACCTTCTTAACCCACTTATACTGGAATTATTTTATACCATCTTTTAGATGGTATAAAATAATCCCAATAGATGGGATAAATTAGTCCCGGGATTATAATTCCGGGACTAATGAGTCAATCTACCAAACGACCCCTTACTATCGTCCTTTTCTGTACTAGTACAAAGAAAGAGATAAAAACTCAAGCAACTTAGAGCCCATTTGGATTAGCTGAAAAAAGTGATTTTTAAGCATAAGTGCTTAAAGTACTTTTTAAGTGCTGAAAGTTATTTTATAAATAAACAGTTATGTGTTTGGATAAAAGTATTTAAAGTGTTTTTAGAAGTAAGGGTATTATTGGAATTAACAGAAAATATAAGGATAAAAGGGTAAAGTTGTTGGTCAAACCAAAATGGATTTTAAGCAAAAAAAAAAAAAAAAAAAAAGTTGGGGTTGAGCAACTTCTTAGTTTTGGCTTAGTTTAAGCACTTTTTAACTTAATTTAAGTTGTTTTCTATTTTTACCAAACACCCAAATGAGTTAAAAATGACTTATAAGCTGGTTTGACCAACTCATAAGCTGTTTTTTTGATTTTTTAGGTGTTTGGCAAACCAACTTATAAGCTAAAAAAGTGCTCAGAATTAGCTAAAAAAAATAAGTTGGGAAAAAAAATAAGTTGAGGTAGCCCAACTTATTTTTTTTGATTTATAAGCTGTTTTTTTGTCAAACCAACTTATAAGCCACTTTTTTTAAGCTAAACCAAACGGGCTCTTAAGCCTTATTTGCAAAAGTATACTTCTCTTATATCATTTCCAGAAGAAACAGTATGCCAAAGTATTTGTTCTCATACTGCAACTAGCTAGGTTACATATGGATTACATTCATGTATTACGTATTTAAATTTCGAATGGAATATATCTTCTGACTTCGCGCAATAGTGAAGAATAAAATCATCTCCTTTTACCTTTTTTTTTCTTTTACAAAATACAGAGTTAGCATGTGCATGTGCATATGTAAACACTTTTAATATTTAAGTAACCATGGAGGCACGTCGCTTAATTAATTTTTCTTTATGCCTTTAAGCTCCTTATTCTTGATAATTCCACTCTTATCTTGGTTATAGGACTCATAGTAAAGACACCAACTAAAACGTGTATTTTTGTGTTTTCCAGTTAATCAAGTTCTTAATACTCCCTCCATTCCAGTATAATTGAAACTTTTAGGGTGTGGCACACCCCTTAAGAAATCTAATTAATAGCATTAATGAAATGATTATTTGACTAAATTATCCTATGTCTTTCCCCAAACTTTTCTTAAAGATTGAAATAGAAAGTGTTGGGAATAAGAAAAAACTATTGAAAAGAAGGGTAACTTTGAAAAAAATTAATTAATAACCTCTTGGACTTTGAACAATTCATTTATTTTGGACCAAAGAAAAAGCCTAAAAATTCACTTATTAGGAATGGAGGGAGTATATTTGAATATAGTCGGTGGAAATGGAACACTAAGGGTGAGACCTAGTAGTTAATGATGCGGATTGAGAACTACTCCCTCCGTTCACTTTTACTTGTCCATTATTCCATAAATAGATTTTCACTTTTACTTGTTCACTTTCTCATATCAAGAGAAAAATAATTTATTTTTCCAGTTTTTCCCTTAGCATTAATTACTCATTCCAAATTATTTTCCAAATCCAATGCAATTATACATCAATTAATATGGTATTATGGTAAAATATGCACTTCATTTATTATTTCTTAAGAAGTGTGTAAAGTCCGTAATGGACAAGTAAAAGTGAACGAAGGGGGTATAATATCTTAACTAGGTTCAAATCCCAATAAAGACAAAAAAAATATGGCTCTGTATATGGTTTCTTTCCATCTGTTTTCCCACTAATTTTCTCTTTTAGGCAAAATTCTTCTCTAAGGGGATAGTCTAATAAGGTAACAAAAAGTAGCATGGCACATAGTTAACAAAGAGTTGTGGTGGTCCAACTAGCTAGTATGATTAGAGGCGAATTCAAAATTTGAAATTTATAAATTCTTATGAAGACATCAAGTTAATATACAATAATAGTTGAGTTCACATTCAAATATTTATGCACATTCAATGGGTGTGTGTATAAATATATATGTGTGTGTGTTTAGTATGGACAAAAACTAAGTGTGAACTGATAAGTGATACTCCCTCTCCCAATTTTTGTTAAGGGGTTTGGACTTTGGAGTACTCGGTCAAAACATTTATTTTGACTATAAATTTGAGTATATATTTTTAAAATGAAATTTACATATATAAAAACTGCATGAAAAATTTGTAAGTCAACATAGAAAAGGATTCAAAATATTTTTAAAAAAAGCTTGAGAAAGTTATAGCAGAAGAAACAACTACAGATCCGCCCTGGGTATGACACATAGTTATCGGTAGTGATGAGGCCATTGTATTTCAAAAATTATATTGTAACATTATAATCCGTATTGTGTCCTCTTGATCACTGTCCATTTAGGATGAACAAGATATATGCAAAGTTGTGGCAGTACTATCATATTATTGCAAAAATGGACCACCTTTGAATCTTGACTTTTTCCACCGGCTTCCTGTATGTATATATACCACGAAAAACCTTTTGCATGAGCATGGTATATACATAGCACCTTTCAAAGAGGATTTTTATATATATATATATATATATATATATATATATATATATATATATATATATATATCAAAATATGCAACGCCAAGCTGCCTACATGAAGAGAAGCCTCTTCAATCAGGTCTTATTATTGTTTATTTTCTTCTAATGTAACATATATTTAGAGATGCTTTTATACATACTTACTTCGTAAATTGAAACTCTAAGCTATATGGTGTATGTGTGTAGGAATACCTAGATGAACAATTTAATGAGCTTGAAGAACTGCAAGATGATGATAACCCTAACTTCGTGGAGGAAGTTGTTAACCTATTCTTCACGGATTCAGTTAGATTGATCCGTAATATTGAGCTTGCTCTGTAAGTGATACTACAAATATCATTTTATTTGACAATACTACAAATTAAACACCTTTTTTGTAATACTACAAACTAAACACCATTTTCTCCTATATAAGAAGTGGGAGTGTAGCTGCTGAAGCACACACCACTTCGTTGACATCCCTGCTTAGCAGGGGCATTTTTGGTATTCAATACTATTGCGTGACTATTTTGCTGAAACAGTGGGCCCACACTTCAATTTGTCATTTTACACGTCTTATTGCATTTTAAACTTGAAGGCTACCATATCATGTGGGCCCTCTTAAAACTTCACACCATAATTTTATATTCAGCAAAAGGCTAGCAACCTGTTCTTGCCCGTTAATCTAAACTTTGCCTCAAATTTTGTAAATTCTTTTTCGTTTTGTGGTGCAGTATTTTAAAATTTTCACATGGGCCACTTAATTTCTCTAGCCAATTAGGATATTGTTCAGGATACATTTTAAACAACATAATGATAAAGTTGTTATATCTAAATTGAGTACAATAATTAAAATAATCGAAAATATTAATAGTGTAAAATTGTTCTATCCAATGTAAAACAACTCAAATTCGCATCACTTCTAATATATTTTTGAGGGAAAATAAAATAACTTTTAGTATTAGTAGATGGGAAAAAATTGGATTGCAAGCTGGATTAACAAATCTGAAATTGCTTCAATAATTTTTGTGTACATAATTATAAATAATGTGTCTCTGTTTGTAGATCATTGTTATGTTTGAAATAACTTTTTCACTTAAAAAAAATCTCTATCCTTTTTACCTATAAAGTTTTTACAGATTAAATGAACAAAACAATTGAGATATCACCATAGTAGCAAAATAGAATGTACAAACTAAGATATGCGCGGGCAACATCCCGCTGGTATTCCTTAGAAGTAGGGGTTCCTTGTGTTTCTTTCCTTAGTCATGTTGAATATTTGTTTGAATGTTTTTCAAAAATTGAGTATGCAAACTTTTAGTGATTGAATTTATGAAAAGTGCTTGTTTGATCTGTTTCACGAAAAAGGTTAACTTCCTTTTAATCAAAACTCAAAATCTCTAACACCAGCTTTTGAAAGATATGAAAGTTTTCACAAAAAAATAATACACTAGTATAAGTAGTAACTTCTCTTCTTCTTCTTCTTCTTCTTCTTTTTTTTTTTTTTTTTTTTTTGCAGAAAAAAAGAAACACTAACACACATTTTTCTTGCGCATTTCTTGAATACTTCAAACAACCGCCATGCTAGATTTTGCCAACCTCATACTATAGTTTTTCTTAATAAAAGTTTGGTCTACTTTAATGTTTTTTTTGTCTTCCATAGTTTTAGAAACATTGTCTTAATTTTCAACGATGAGAAAAAGATATAGACAAAAGACAGTACTCATTTCTTGACAAGTAAAACAATTTGTTTGTAGCCGTTGTTCAGTTTAGGGGAAAAGGTAAATTAGGAGGGCCTTAATAATCATAATTAAACAAAATAAATTCATTCATAATCACATATTATACAGTTATTTATTTAGTGTAATCACCCGATTCGAATGATTTTTTACCATTATATGGCATGCAGGGCAAATGGACCTTACGATTTTGGCAGGCTGAATGATATGATGCACCAATTCAAGGGTAGCAGCTCAAGGTACAATTAAAACAACTTTATGGAATACATTATAATAAATCATTTATTGGCAACCCATTAAATTTTCTCAATTCTCATTTTCTTCACCTCAAACTTTGAAGACTTTAATTTGAACCATCTTTTCTGTCCCCCAATATTTATTTCGAGCATTTTATTATTTTCACTATTATATGGTGTTACTTATTGAACTGAAATTATATAATCTTTTAACTTCCAATATAGTAAGTTTAAAGGTGATTTTTATATCTTTCACATCTCTTTGGGATAATTGCTTGAAGATGCTTTATCAAATATGTTGAAAATATAAAATAATAATGTGTAAATGTTGCAATAGTTATTGTAGGTATGAATGAAATTTTAAATTGTGAAACCCCCAGAAATTGTAAATTCAAGGGAATTTCTGTCTCATCCAGATGGTGAAGATGAGTATTTTCCAAAATGTAAAATGTGTTTTATCCTTTTTTAAAGCTCTAAGCTGATTTTTTTCAATTATATTGTCTCTAAACAACTTCTTTTTCTTTTTACTCCTAAACGTTCTTGCTTCCCTTTATCTTTTTGCTTATGTATTGACCAAAAAGTTTTTGTTGGCTTTCTAAGTATCTCTTAAATCGTTTTAAGTTCTCCTAAATGTTCATTACTTACAACGGTCAACTAAATTAAATTAATAAATAGCAAACTACGTTATTTTTATTTAAGAAAAATAATTTTTTTGATGTTAAAGTTGCTCTTTTCTTTTTCTTTCATCTTAATTATTAAGTTTTTCTCCTTTTAAGTTATTATTATTCTCAATTTGCTGACTACCTCCATTTCATTTTATATAACGCTATTCTTTACACCATTTCATTTCATATAACGCTATTCTTTACACCATGTCATTTTATATAACATATTTTCAGACTTCAGTCCGTTCTATTTTATATAAAACTATGTTGTTTACTAATCCGTTTAAAAAATAATACTCTATTTTTATATTTAAACCTAATTTAATTCTGCTTCTTATATTATCTTTAATTACAACATACGTAATTACATAAATATTACTTATGATATATTTAAAAATATAAATTTAAAAATTATATTTTAAAATTTTATGCCGCTGCATAAATTAAAACGCAGGAAATAGTTCATAACACGTGCACTCGAAAGAAACCCACTTTGGGGTATTTTTAAGGAAAAACATGCTTTCCTTGTTTATGAGACATATTTTGTGGCGGAAAATCATTTAGGGTCTGTTTGGAAAGCCACCTGGTAATTAGAATTGGTGTAATTACTACCCTAGTAATTACATAGCCTAGTAATTACGCAGTATTGTAATTACAATTTACAATACTGCGTAATTACAAAGTCCTTATTACGCAATATTGTAATTACCTTTAATTACTACCCTAGTAATTACGTACTATTGTAAGTTCATTTTTTGTCGGTTTCTGCATACTTCATTTTACCAGACTTTAATCATGAATATATGTCCCTTTCAAAGTCCTTATTTCCACTATCCCAAAATTCCCTTTTTCCTTTTGTATGTTAACACATATTCCACAGCTCTTCCACGTTTATTAAAGGTTACTTGTCTGCAAATACCATTATTCACGTCTTATGGCTCATAAATTCCAAAAAGTTCTTTTTTCTTTTCATTGTGATACTTTCATTCGGCATTATCCTTGAGAATAAGAAGATAACACATTTTTGTGGTTGAAAATCTATTCAAGTTTATAAATTCATCTAAACCTATTTATTTCACAATGACTATGTTCGTGTTCTAAATCAAGCTCTATTGATTTTTTATAATGATTACGTGTTTAAACTTAATTTCACTTGTCTTTAAAATTATAGCTTCTTCTTTGTTTTTTCCTATAAATACGGGCATTTTTTGAGTTGAGTGATTTAAGAGTTGGAGGCATCGGTTTGAAGTTTAGGCAGTAGCACCTCCATCATTTCCCCTTATTTTACAAGAGTTTAAATCTTATATACGAATGTTATAGAAAATATGCACACAATTAAATCTCATATACAGATAATTCCATAAAAAGGATAAACAACTTACTAAAACATGTTAATTACTCAAATCATGTTAGAAAAGATAATTTGGTAAAAATAAATATAAATAAGTTCCTAACACAAATTAGATTACTCTAGTTGTATATATAACTTAAATCAATTTTACAAAGTGAAGCACAATTCTCTAATGGTACAATTTTTGCCGTAGTATCGGTGCCAAAAGAGTGAAAAGAGAGTGCTCTCAATTTCAGGAGTATTGCAGTGAAAGAAATATCGAAGGGTAAACCTCTTGTCTCTTTTTTTTTTTTTCCACCATTTATTTTCTTATTTTCTCTCTTTTCCCTTCGTATCTCTCTCTGTCTCACTCGCAATGGATATCACATTGGACATTGATTATGTGCAATGACAAATGTAAGATTTAAAGTTAGTGGATTCTGATTCTGCTCTTTATATATGTGCTTCTTTTTCACATATACATGATCCGAGTTAAAGGCGGTCTAAATCTAACCCTCACCATGTGAAACATATTTCAGGTGCAAGAGGGCATTCCAAGGGGTGAAGCAAGAATATGCCACTCTCAAAATTAAGCTTGATGCTTATTTTCAGGTTTCACCCTCTATATATCTCTTATCAATGCAATTATATGGTACTTTTAGTTATATGGCTTCTTAATTTTTAAACATTTTTACCTATAGATGGCAAGAGAAGCCTCTTGAATGAATCCTGATCAATGGCAGTATCAGAGTTGACAAGATAAGCCCCATGTCTTCCATCAAAGTAGCTCACATGTATCTGAGTGAATCATAGACCAAGTCTTGTTACTATCAAATAAAACCATGCAGGACATTACAAAATGTCAGCTGGGAGCATTGTATACTTATAAAACCTGTTGCTGCTGCTTATTAATGAAAATCTTATGTTTATCTGCAAGGTCCTTTATCAGAGTAAATAGTTGTACTTTAATTTCCACATAAGATACTCTCAAATTTATTAGTACACAATTCAAGAAATATAACTTGAGTCATGCGGAGGCGTGTTCAAGATTTTAACAAGATAGGTGCACGATTGAAGAGGTAGATCCAGAATTTACATTTGACATGTTCAACCTTAAGGTTCCTACCATGAAA
Source organism: Lycium barbarum (assembly GCF_019175385.1). Taxonomy (NCBI): domain Eukaryota; kingdom Viridiplantae; phylum Streptophyta; class Magnoliopsida; order Solanales; family Solanaceae; genus Lycium; species Lycium barbarum. The sequence continues at coordinate 33,953,267 of NC_083340.1, forward strand.
GTATTACACTTTTGGAATCTATATGTTGAGTTTTTTTAATTTTAATGATTTATCATGAATACTTGGATCTATACTCCGTATCGAAAATTCATTTACAAAATCAAATGACATTTCATAAGCAGTACCATTTCTAACGAGTCCGGAGCCTAAAGGGAATGATTTTTTGACAAAAAAAAACAAAGGGGGTTGCCCTTTCCACGATAAACCAAAAGGGTTTATCGTGGAGCACCCTACCTTATACCCCAAAAATTTTACTTTATCAGATTTTGATATTAAAAAAAAATATATTATAAGTAAAACGTAGACCAGTCCACGTTTTACAAAAATTATATTTTGTAAAACGTGGAATGGTCTATGTTTTAAAAAATTATATTTACCAGCCAACGTTTTGCAAAATATAATTTTTGTAAAACGTTTGCTATTCCACGTTTTACAAAATCTACTTTTGCCTGACTAGTTTTTTTTTTTTTTTTTTTTTAAAAAGAAATTTAGTGAAGTTTTTTTTTTTTTTTTAACTCAAACATACGCCACAGTCATATAATAATTAACTCAAACAAATATTCTAACTCAAACAAAGTCATACAATAATTAAAAAAGTGTGAAATAATATGTGAACATACAAAAAATGTTAAATAAACGTCACACATTATCTGAATAATAAATGTTAAATTAAATATGTAATTAAACACCACAAGACATATTATATATTTATTACAATAAAGACAACAACATATTCTTGAAATATTACATAAGGAAATAACGATCGTATAACTTGGGAAAAAACATAAAAACCAACAAGTAACAACAACTACTGATTTCTGTTGGGGCAGCGATTCTTGTTATGACATGTTTGCCTGCACGTACTACACTTCCTAGCCATGCGAGCATGAGCTATATCCATTTCATTCCTCCTTTTAGCTAGTTATACTCCGCGCTCCTGAAGTTCGCTCGTATTCAGTGTTTGCAATTAAACTGAAGGAAGAAGGTGGCCAATATGCCTCATCACCCAACGGCGAAAAGTTTTCCACTGTACGTTTGTTTGTAATACTTGCAACTGTAGTACTTGCTAACATAGGTCTTTGGTTGAATGCCGCGGATATCACAAAATTTAATGGCATGTGAACATGGCATATGATAGTTTCTCCACTTCCCACACAAACACTTTTTCCCTTCGGCAGAGACTTTATGTATATTTCCGCCCTTACCTTTATGAGCAAATGTCTGAATCTCAAAGACCCCATCAGCTGTATTGTATTGCTGCATATCAGTGTGCTTTAGGGACCTCTCCTAGTATTCATCGAACTTCTTTTCAACAGCGAGCGACTAAGGCTTTTTATCCGCAATCAACAAAGTAGCAAGGGAGTCACGCCCCAAAACCCACCCTAGACGTGACCAACATCCGAAGTCATGAACAACATCGGAAGAACCTAAACAGTACAATAATAATGCTTGAACCCGCCAGGTTCAACATTCGCCTCCAACAGTTTTATAAAATAAAGGTAAACAAATCATGCATATATGAACTAAATCAGCGGAAGTCTTTAATATCATAAAAGTTAATCAAAACGTGACAAACGCCCAAGAGTTAAACAAAACTCAACAACTACCCACAAGAATGTATACTATGGAGCTTTTAGGATAAAGAGGTAATAGTTTGACTCATCGGGACGCAGCCCAAAAACTAATAAAAAATGAACAACATAATAGGGTGTCCCACGAATGAACGTGTGGGCTCACCAAATCAGCAGCAACAGCAAGTCCTTTCTAAGCGCCTGAAGTATCAAGAACCTGCTCTCCTCCGTTACCTAACATACCATAAAAAAAACAATGGTATGCCTGAGTACTTCGTACTCAGTGAGTGCCTCGGGGACAATAAGTAATATAAAAATAAAATATAATAATACATAAAGAAATCAGTTCTGAAGATAGTATAAAAACTGTCATTCCACTTTATGATTCTTAATATCATTTGTTACACAGTTTATAAAGCCATTTCAAAATCCCGGTTTCAATTATGCTTTAAATCGATCAGGCATAAATAGCAGTTCCATAATAAAGATGGATATCACAATCGCCCATATAGGCCCAACTCAATATCAACAACACTGCGTAATACACCGGAATATGGATTCACGGTGGCTACTCTTCCTCCCGAATAGCAAGGCACACTGCGCAATACACCGGAATATGGATTCACGGTGGCTACTCTTCCTCCCGAATAGCAAGGCAATTAATACACCCCAGGTAGCGAACCCGGAAGTGGCCACTCTTCCCCCCCGAATGGCAAGGAAATTAATACACTAGGATCCATAGTGGCTACTCTTCCTCCCGAATAGCAAGGCAAACACAACAACAAAGTCCATGGCATAGAAGCCGATTCACAATTTGTCTCAAAGTAGTCACACCATCAATAACATTAAAGTTCATTATGCCATATCGAAAGAATAAGTCATTCCAGTCAATGTTTTGAAAACGTATAACTCTTATACAAAAGATTTCCATTGTCTCAATGCATTAATAAGAATGTCATTGCCAACTCTTAACTATCTCTCATAGAGGAAAACATTCATAAAATCTTATACATATATAGGGTTTGTTACAATCTAGGTTTAATGTGGGTTTGTCCCCTCACACACATTAACCAATATTTAGACATGAATTAGAGTTCAAGAAACATGAAAAGATTACGTTTCCTTTCATTCACCAAAGAATCTTGAATAAAATTTATACTCCCAACAATAGGTTCAAAAGTGATTTTCATTCCGAAATAGGTTTCCAAAAAGAGAAACATACAAACCATCCTTATAGCCAAAATATGATTTTTAAAAGAGACATACTCCAAAATAAGGTTTTTAAAAGGGAGACATACCTTAGTGTGTTAAACAAAGTTTAACAATTCACTTTCCTAGTGAAGAACACCCAAACCCTAGCTTGAATCACTTTAGGAAGAATTATGTTGCAAACCCTAGGTTTTAGTCACAAGAATCATGTTAAGAATCATGGGTTTATTGTTAGGATTGATAATCAATGATTAAGATGTTCTTACCTTAGTGTTGGAGCCCTAGAGAGATATTTTCGTCCTTAGGGTTTTTAAGAGTGAAAAGAATGGAAGAAAAACTAAAATTTTGCAACTTATATAATTTCAGCCCGGTAGGCACAAAGGACGGTTCAAAGGACGGAGCGTCGATCAGAACGACGGAGCGTCGATCTGCTCCGTCAAATGGTCTTTGTGTTAGGTCAATTCGACGGTACAAACGACGGAGCGTCGAACAGATCGACGGAACGTCGCTCTGCTCCGTCAAAATCATGAAATTTCCAGTGAGCAACTTTCTCATCCTCACAATCGACGGTGAAAAAGACGGAGCGTCGAACAGAACGACGGTACAAAGGACGACCGTCAAACCTCCTTTTCATGAAATCGTAGAGAATTTTCATTTTGACCCTCTCCTCTTGGGTCTTTAGCCTAAAGCCATGCACGTAACCCAATATATAAGATTCCAAAGGACTCATACAATGCTTTCACACTCTATACGGATTTACGGGATGTTACATTATCCCCCCCTTAAGATTCATTTGTCCTCGAATGAGAATAATAGTCTAGAGAAGAATTCACTAAACCACAAGTTGCTTCTAACAAACACAACGATTTATCCATAAGTAATTTAAAATGCTAGCTCATACCTGCCAGTGGGAACAAGTGGGGATATCTCTTTTTCATGTCTTCCTCCGCTTCCCAAGTAGCTTCCTCGGTATTATGGTTTCGCCACAACACTTTAACCGATGCCACATCCTTCGTTCTCAACCTTCTAACTTGGCGATCTAGAATCTGAACTGGTTCTTCTTCATAAGACAAGGATTCGTCAATCTCAACCTCTTCGTAGTTCAACACATGAGAGGGGTCAGGTTTATACAACCTCAACATCGAAATGTGAAACACCGGATGAACCATGGACATCTCAGCCGGTAATCTCAACTCATAAGCTACCTTCCCAACTCTTCTAGTAATCTCATAAGGACCAATGTAGTGAGGACTAAGCTTTCCCTTTCTGCCAAAACGCATTACCCTCTTCATAGGTGACACTTTTAAGAAAACCTTGTCACTAACAGCAAATTCCAATTCCCTACGCCTCATGTCCGTATAAGACTTTTGTCTACTCTGAGCGGTCTTTAGTCGTTGCACAATAAGATTTACCTTTTCGATCGCCTCATGAATTGAATTAGGACCCAACAACTTTACTTCCGTTGGTTCAAACCAACCAATTGGAGACCGACAACGCCTCCCATAAAGAGCCTCATAAGGAGCCATCTAAATAATAGCTTGATAGCTATTATTGTACGCGAATTCCACCAAAGGTAAGTGTTCATCCCAACTTCCTCCAAAATCAATTGCACAAGCACACAACATATCCTCCAAAGTTTGAATAGTTCTCTCTGTTTGCCCGTCAGTTTGAGGATGAAAGGCAGTGCTCAGTTTCACTCTAGTCCCCAAACCTTCTTGAAACGTCTGCCAGAAATGAGCTGTAAATTGCGTACCTCTGTCAGATATGATAGATGTCGGAACACCATGCAACCTAACAATATCCTTCAAATATAACTTGGCGTACTCTGCCGCGGCATATGACGTCTTTACAGGAAGAAAATGGGCAGACTTCGTGAGTCTATCCACGATCACCCAAATTGAATCATACTTGGCCCTTGTGCGAGGTAAACCTGCAACAAAGTCCATATTTATCATCTCCCACTTCCATTGAGGAATCTCAATGGTTTGAGCTAAGCTACCAGGCCTTTGATGTCCAGCCTTCACCTGTTGACAGTTCAAACACTTAGCCACAAAGTTAGAAATATCGGCCTTCATGCTCTTCCACCAATAGTGTTGTTTCAAATCCTTATACATCTTGGTGGATCCCGGATGAATCGAATACTTGGAACTATGAGCTTCCATCATTAGTTCCTGTCGAAGACCATCAACATCGGGAACACACAATCGTCCTTGCAATCGCAGAACACTATCGCCAGTCCCAACAGTAAATGAAATGTACTCACCCCTTTCCACTCCATCTCTCAGCTTTGCCAAAAGTTCATCATCATATTGCTTGGATTTAATCCTTTCCAGAATGTCAGACCGTGATGGCGTGATTCCCACTAACTCTCCATCTTCAGTTTCATCAAGTCTGACCCCAAGACTAGCAAGTCTTCGAATTTCCTTCCCCATGGGGATTTCATGTGCACGCAAATAAGCCAACGTGCCCATAGATTTCCTACTCAGAGCATCAGCAACCACATTAGCCTTACCAGGATGATACAAAATGTTCAAGTCATAATCTTTCAATAACTCCAACCACCTCCTCTGTCTGAGATTCAACTCTCATTGTTTGAAGATATATTGCAGACTCTTGTGATCAGTAAAAACATCACAATGCTCACCATATAGATAATGACGCCAAATTTTTAAAGCAAATACCAAAGCAGCCAACTCTAAGTCATGAGTCGGATAGTTCTTCTCATGCTTCTTCAACTGACGCGAAGCATAAGCAATCACCTTACCGTTCTGCATCAACACACAACCCAAACCAATTCTAGAAGCATCACAATACACCACATATCCACCAGACCCCGAAGGTAACGTCAAAATAGAAGCCGAAGTCAACCTTGTCTTAAGCTCTTGGAAACTCTTTTCACAAGCTTCAGACCACTGAAACTTAGTAGTCTTTTGTGTCTATTTAGTCAGTGGAGCGGCTATTGACGAAAAACCTTCCACAAACTTTCGGTAATAATTTGCCAAACCCAAGAAACTGCGAATTTCAGTCGCACTAGTGGGTCTAGGCCAATCCTTCACCGCTGTAATTTTCTGAGGGTCTACTTTAATGCCGACACTAGTCACCACATGGCCCAAGAACGCCACAGAATCAAGCCAGAATTCACACTTAGAGAATTTTGCATACAGCTCGTTCTCCTCAAGTATTGTCAAAGTTATCCTTAAATGATTAGCATGATCCTCACGATTCTTAGAGTACACCAAAATGTCATCAATAAACACAATAATGAAGCGGTCTAGATACGGCTTAAACACACGGTTCATTAAATCCATGAATGCAGCAGGCGCATTAGTCAACCCAAAGGACATGACTAGAAACTCAAAGTGTCCATAACGCGTACGGAAAGCAGTTTTCGGGATATCCTCCTCCTTTATCTCCAATTGATGATACCCAGACCTCAGGTCAATCTTTGAAAAGAACTTAGCACCCTGAAGTTGGTCAAACAAATCATCTATTCTAGGCAAGGGATACTTATTCTTAATGGTCACTTTATTAAGCTGACGGTAGTCAACACACATTCTAAGGGACCCATCCTTCTTCCTAACAAACAAGACTGGAGCACCCCCAAGGTGAGGAACTTGGTCGGATGAAACCTTTATCCAACAAGTCCTTCAATTGATCCTTTAATTCCCTTAGCTCCGCTGGAGCCATACGATAAGGTGGAATAGAAATAGGTTGAGTGTCGGGGATAACATCAATCCTAAAATCAATAACTCTATCAGGAGGAATACCAGGAAGATCTTCAGGAAATACTTTGGGATAATCACTGACTATGGGAACAGATGCGAATTCGGGTACTACGACTTTTGTATCATTAACAGCAACCAAATGGTAAATACACCCCTTAGTAATCATCTTTTGAGCCTTAAGATAGGAAATAAATCTACCCTTTGGCTTGGAAATTTCTCTACCCTTTGGCTTGGAAATTTCACCCTCCCACACAATAACAGGCTCATCGGGAAAGGCGAAACGAACTAACTTATGGAAACAATCCACATTAGCATTGTTGACACCCAATTTTGTCCCGCCTCTCCCCCGAAATACCTATTAATACTTCTAGTGTTTTGAGAAATTAAAAAATATGCACCCACGTTTTATTATTCCGCTACAGTTATTATTACTATTATTATAATTATTATTATTATTATTATTACTATTATTATTATCAGCGTTATTTTGTTATCAATTATTAATCATCATTATCATCGTTATTTTATTATTAATTATTATCATTGTTTTATCAATAATTGTTATTTATTATTATTATTATTATTATCATCATTATTATTTCTTATTATTATTATCATTATTATCTTATTATTACCACTATTATTGTTATTATTATTAATTTATTAACATTTTGCCACTATCAATAATTGTTATTTATTATTATTATTTTATTATTAATTATTATCATCTTTATTATTATTAATTATTATCATTTTTAATTATCAATATTTGTTATTACTATTATTATTATATCTATTATTATTTTTTATCACCATTATCATCAAAATTATCATTATTACCATTATCATTATTGTTATTAGCAGTATTACTACCGCTATTTATTTGCTGCTATTATTTAGTATTATTCAAACTTGCATTTCTCAGCATTTTTTACCAATTTCTGCACACGTATCGCATTTTATTTCGCACAATTAAATGACAGCGTTTATTTATTGTTAAAATGATATTGCACGGCTATTATAGCATCATATAATTTTATTACCCGAGTCCTAATAATTACACATTTGTATTAGGCAATATTTTGTCATACTCAGTATATTACTAATCAATATGGGTCTTTATTTCAAATTTTAGAAGCTGAACCATTTCTTGCACTCGGTCCGTATTTTGACTTACCGGACCCCAAATCAAAGTCCGATTAATTCCTAATATTTTTTGGACTAGACCATATTTTTTATCTCAATTTTTAGACCAGTCCATGTTTTAATTCACTAGTCCATCCTTTTAATACCCAGTCTAAAATTTGACCAGGTCCACAAATGGACCGGGTCCGATCCATTTTTTCATCCAAATAAGGGAAACCCTTTTTAGGGTTTCCCCTTCACTTCCTCATTTCCACCGCCGCACCTCCTTCTTTCCCGCTCCCTTTTCTTCTCCGCCTCCCTCGCCGCCGCTCCCACTTCCCCCCTTTTCTTCCTTCTTCTCCGCTCCCCACTCACCCTTGTCCCCCACTCTTCTCTCTCTCCCGCTCCTCATTCCCTTTTTCAAGCAAAAAACCTATAAAAGGAGAGGGGGGAACGAAGGAGAAAGAGACGAACAGGAACGAGAAAAAAAAACAGGGCTTTTGGAATGGCAGAAACCCCCTAAGAATCAAAGCTTTCGAAATCGCAAAAATCCCCCAGGAAAATTAAGCTCTGAAACAAGTTCTTGAAACCCGAAAACTCTAAAAAGGATAAGTCTTTTAGTCGTCTAAGATTCCCTAAAATACGAGTTCTATCAGCAGTTTCGATCTTGTTTTATTACCAAGTCAAAATATCAGACCAATGTTTGTTATCTGGGTGTTGCTGTGAATCGGGCATCGCAAGCTCGGAGTTGGTAGTGTTCGAGTGGATATCGAAGCCCCGCACCCACTTCGCTGCACCCGAAGAAGGTAATCCTTAGTCCCTCTCATTTTCATTATCGTCTTTGATATTGACTAGGGTACGATAGGGGGTTATTTAATGATTAGCATTAGTCGACAAGTGGTTATTATGTTTATAGCTTATCCACATAATAAGGATGAAGATTAGTTATAATCATACGATTGTGTCCCTGTTTAAAAGGTTCTATGCATCGTTTGGTGTAGCTGCTAGCTTAGCTCAGTATAGCTTCCTTTAATAAAATTCAGCTAATAGAGATGAGTCATGAACTAATCGTTTTAAGTTCAAGTGTGGATGATGTTCATATGGCTTTAACTGTATGAACGCTCTATTGCCAGTTCATTTGCAATGTTTCTCAGCTAAATTTAAATCAGTAAATCTCATCCTAGGTTTAGTTTATCTGCTTGTCCAATTTTTTTTAAGATCAAGAGGGTTTAGATAAGTAATGATTCAGGGCTTATTATTTATCTAAGTCTGATTATTGCTTTCTGATTGACTTAAGTTGAATTTATTGCGATTAGTTTGCCAGTTGAAGTTTCATATGAATTCACATCCTAACATTTGGAAGTGTTGACGTACAAACAGTTAACTGGGCACTTTGACTATTATAGCATGTTTTTTTTTTATAATTTTGTATGATAAAATACCTAGTTTAAGAGGGTTGTTTGAAGATGTGTTGAAATCTGTTAAGTATACTTTTCTTGCATGTGGAAGTTCTAATAAGGAGGTTTGGACCAGTTTTTTAACTTATGTTTGTTATTTGAAAATGTGATAAGGTGCTGATCTTGTTGTGATCAAATAGCATGAGTTTCTCTGCCCATGCCTGCTATTAGTAAACATGTCCAAGTTCGTTGTTTCAAATCTTTAACTGAGTTGTGACTTCTTCCAAGACTAAAATTATTACTAGTCCCAGAGGTTAAGCACTCCCTTCTTTAGAAACTGACAAAATTGTTTTTCTTTTCCCTTGGTTTAGAGATCATGCTTTGAGTTTGTGTTAGAATAAGTTCTTTTGGTACTTCCTCAAACTCAACATACCTTCTCAATAGGTTTCCAGGAAAGATTTCAAAAGGTTTTAAATGTCCAAACATGCTTTGATTCATAAGCTGTGGTGTATGTTCACCCGATCTGTTTTCATAGAGGACATTAAATGCAATAGTTCAAACCTTGCTTAATTCTGTTTTGGATGATAAAAGGCTGAGCATATATTTCGTTTGAAGCTCCTCCTAAAAGGAACTGTCACTCATGTACTTATAAGAGTATCCCAAGTCTCGAGTCAAATTGGTTCCTGAAAGTGTTTTCTTGCCAGAACCTTTTCTTATGTATGTTGATGTGCTCCCTAAGTGTGACCATGCTCACCCCTTTCTTCTCCTTAGCTTTAAATGTTTCATGTTTGTTTCTTTGTCTGTACATCACTTCATCTGAACTCATTTTCAATGATCATCTACTCATCTGCATATGGTATAACCTCATTTGCATCATGATCTGGATGTAACTGGTTAACATATAGGTCCTTCTTCTTGCTTCATTGCATATGTTTGTTAAATGCCTTCTTATCTATTTTTGAATCCTTCATGCCATGCCATGCCATGCCTTGACTTAATTAGCCTACTGATGCCTTGACAAAACTGTTGCTGTTGTTCTACAATCTGAGGAGATCTCTGCTATAGCTTTTAGCTGAGTCTTTTGCTGAAATTTTACTACTGAAACTGTGGGATTCAACTGGGTGGTGGCTGTTGTTGTTTTTGTTTACTGCTGAAACTGTTGCATTTGAATTAACCGTTTACTGCCTGCTGAATTAACCATTTGTTGCCTACTGAAAGCTTTCCAATATTGACCTTCTTTACATCCCTATGAATGTGTATACATAAAGTATGCTTGAATATACACAATATATACATGATCTACTGATCTGTTTTAAGTTTACATTATAGATGTTTGGTCTTATTCGTTGATTATATACTAATCCTTTTCCTTTCGTTTTATGCATGACTGTCATATACGAGTCCGCGTGACTCGTTTTTCTCCTGCATTCGATGTTGGGCTAAAAGTCCAATGCAATCTTCTCGGATCATTTCCCATCAGTTCTGTCCGCAACAAAGAAAAAATGGAAACGCAATTCCGGGCCAAAGCCCGATAGACAAGAACAGCCTCAGCAGTCTAAAAATAATTGGGCCAAACCCCAATAGCAATGGATCGCAGCAGTTCAAAGAATGGGCTGAACCCATTCAATTTTATTCATTCATCTATTTTATTTCCTTTATGCATTTAATTTGTATTGCATGGCTAACATTTTTGTTTTGTTAATTTAGATAAACCTTAGTGAAATTAGTGGGTTTAGTTTTAGCAATGGGTAGTTAGTTTAAGGAAGACTAAATTAATTCCATAAGTTTTCACTTTCTTCTTTTCATGTTAAAAATGTCTAATATTTATTTTTAGAACAATTGATTTGCAAAATGGCATGACTTTATATTTTAAGTAAAGGGAATCATATTTATCCTTACTATCAAACACATTCCAAAACGTCACTAACACGCAGATATAAACTTAAATATGTTTTATAAATAACTTTTTAGTTTTGAGTTAATTACACATATGTTTGAAGTATAATTAATAAAGGACAAAGAAAGTTCACGTTAGCTATTTTTATGTTTTTTTTTAAATTGCACAATCAATTAATACCTCATTATTGAGTTGTTTCAAATATTTATTGAAATATCGCATAAATTCGTATTTTCCTTTATTCATATGAAAATTATCATATTTTGCAAATCTTATTTTAGCATTATTATATTTCCCTTTGAAGCAATAGCAACATTTATAAGCTTTATTTGAAACAGCATTTAAAATCTTTTTTTTTACAAGTTACTATATTTTTACAGGCATTATCTTAAATAGCATCATTATTGCTCTCATTTAAAGTCTAAGCAGCTTTTTATAAGTCTTATTCTCAAATAGCATTTAAACTCATCTTTTATGCAAACTATTATTTTCTGTAAATTTTATTTTACACGATATCATCATATTTTCTTAAAATCTAGCAATACTTCTTAGCCGTTTTTTTTCTTAAAATTCAAACACTGCATTCGCATCTTTAGCCTTAATTAATTAACCTAAGTTTGGCCGGATAACCGTAGTTAACGGATTCTAAAGGATGCCTAACCCCTTCCCTTTAGGATAATAGAGAGCCCTTACCTAGAATCATACTGGTTAAGCAGACTATAAACGGAGGTTTAGTTAGTTTTACCTTAGTTAATAATTAGGTGCCCTAATTCACCTTAAAATTAATTAGGTGGCGACTCCTTAAAACAAGCAATTTAGGAATCACCAATATGTTGTACTCCGCTTTAACTCCCGGATTAAAATGGGGTGTAACAGCTTGGCGACTCCGCTGGGGAAGTTACTTAGGTTCTAACCATAACGGACTTAGTTTAAATAGGTTTTGTGTGCTTATTTTAATTACTTTATTTGTTTGTTAACTGTTTTTACATGCTATTAATTGTTTGCTTGATATAAACTGTTTGTTTGATATAAACTGTTTATGTGTTACTGCTTTGATAAACTGTCATTCCGTTCATATTTCTTCCACTCCTGGAAAACTCACACATATTCACACACTCAAAACGGCTTCGCGGTTCGCGCCCGTTCACTATTAAATTACCCTTTAGTTGGATCGATCTTGTGGATTTAGTCGATCGGCGGTGCAGTCGACGGCCACGGACTTTCCACTCCCAAGTTGTCCGCTTGGGGGAACCTTGTGTCATAGGAAGCCAACTCTTAGTCAGCCTAAGATAGAGCTAAACCAACACCCTTTATTAGGAGCATACATTTCATGACCTAGGAGGTTTAATACCCTTGGTGTATTAAATTCATTAGATGACTTTACCCAAACGTCCAAGCGGGTTCGCGACCCCGAGTGACACCAATCATACTTTATGTGCATGTTTGAAGGATAATTGTGCCTAAATATTGACTATTTGCTCTAATTAATTAAACTTTAAGAGGGAGGGCATGATTAATATTTCTATGACAGGTATGGATTTGCACTGGAGTACAACGAATGATGAAGATCAAAGACAGCACAAATGGAGCTAGAAGTTAGACATAGGAAACTGTATTTACTTTACTTAAATTAGGAAACACTTTATGTTGTATTCATTTAACATGTAATAAATATTGCATTATCTTGTACTTTATTTGAGAAATAGAATCTGTTTAATTAATCAAAGCAACGGGATGACATATTATGGCACACTTTACCCTTCAAACGACGATAGGCCTACCTCTGGCACAAAAGGGTCACATGCATATTAGGACGCGTTATTGTTTGATATACTTGTTTGACAACTTGTTTGACTTATTTGATGAATTATTTGCTACATGTCTTACTTGACTTTACATGATCATGACTTTACCTAGATATGTTCACGAGACTAACATCATTTATACTTTATGTTTCTTTTATCTTATTCCCGAAGAAGAGTTGATTCGTGTTGACACTCAATGGCCGACCATCCTTACATCACAAGGTCAAAGACATCATCGTTACCTCAACGCAGCTGGGTTGTTCAAGGAAAAGCAAATATTACGTCTGATCCAGCCGCATCTATTTCAACTAGCCCGGAAAGCATCATGGTTTCTAATGACCCCCCCGAGATTTCTGAACACAGAACTACTATTCAACGGGATGAACATATCGCCCGCCTGACTCAAGAGATTGAGGATCTACGCGGAGAGCTAAATCGGGTTAGAAACATGACCAACTTATCCATTACACCCCAAAGTCCACCTCCTGAACCTAGGAGTGTCGCACCAAACCCGCCTCATTTTCCATCACTTGAACCTTTAGTTCCAGAACATTTTCCTCCACAAAACAATGCACCTACCAACAACAGCTTACCTCCAATCACACCCGTCAACCCACCAAATCAATCACTAGGTAATACTCCTTACATTGCTTTATCCACCAACACTAACCCACCACCTACAATTACTCCTCTAAACCCACCAAACCAAGTCCTTACATATTTTGGCCATCCACAACAACCTTTCTACCCTTACCATTACGTTGAACCCTACCAAGCTCCACTATTCCCTTACCCTGTCTATAGTACTCGACCAAATTACTACCAACCCCGAGCACCTCAATATCAAAACTTACGTCCATACCAATTTTCCCAAATTTCCACCCACCGAAATCGACCACATACCACACATAGACTCCGTCCAAACCATGTCATAAAAAACACCTGTGATTACACTCAGTTCGCTGAACCTTTGTCTCAGCTATTTGAAAGACTGAAAGCGGCAGGCGTGGTACAACCTATTGAAGGGAAAATTCTCAATCCTATCCCAAAATGGTTTGATAGTTCAAAGCATTGCGCATATCATTCTGGAGTTCCGGGGCATGCCACTGAGGATTGCTATGGCTTCAAAAGCAAAATCGAAGCCTTGATTAAGGAAGGAACAATCCAGCTCACTGGAGCTCAACTCGATATGGATCGCCATCCCTTTTCCTACTCACGAAAACGCCAACGTGAACATGATAATTATCGAAAAGTTAAGAATCGGAAGGAGGCTGTTACGCCAATTGGAAAAGATGGAGAGAGGCGTGTCATCAACGTTCGTTGCGCCTGTGGGGATGATCCGAAAACAAGTGCCAGTGAAGATGGCTGCAACAACTACTGAGACACCAACCATCCAGGGTACAGAACCAGGAGAGACTCTGAAGAACTGGACTTGTACTCTGTCCCTGATTCGCCAGGAGCCTTGGTGGCATGAACATGTAGTGAACTTGTTTTCTTTTATTGATGCTTGAATCGTACCCAAAATTTTGTTTGTTTTGCTTCACCTTGTGGAAGCTTGAATTGCAAAACTATGAATGCATTTCGGATTTTCCTTAATCATCTATTTTCTACTTTACTTATCAAATCTGCCAACTCTACGATTGTGACATGAACGAATAGACAAATCCTGAGAGAGTAACAAAGAAACTAGGGGACAAGACAAGATTCCACTCGAGAAATTGAAATAGCCGATAGGTGACAACCTAAGCCTAAAAGCTGGCAATTCAAGAAGAAATCAAAGTACGCCATTAGGTTAGACAACCTAGTTTGCAACCTTTCCTTTAGTTGCGAACTACGCTTGACCTGATTCCTCGGTGGATACGTAGGCAGCCCACATAGGGACTCGGTCATACTAGGTTAGAATTTTTGCCATTCACATGCGTACGAACTACGTTCTGACCTGATTCCCGAGGTGGGATACGTAGGCAACCCACATAGGGTTCAGTTGCTTTATAACAAAAATCCAAAATATCTTATGCGTCACGAACTACGTTCAGACCTGATTCCTTGGTGGATACGTAGGCAACCTATACAAGGTTCGGTCACAACATAGCATAGGTTTAGTGTACCCTTCAGAATCAAAACTGGGGCATATTTTGGAAGATTAGACAAGAGAAAGGTTGGACATCGACACTATTAAGGCTACTAGACAAGAATAGTACACACAAATGACCTTTCAAAGTTCTCGGAAGTGTCGCAATCGAAAGTTAGCAGGAATATCTTACAACTTGTATACATATATTTTCATATATATCTTTCCTTACATACATACACTTACGTATATATTTTTCAAATGGAAGGCTTTCTTTCAATTGTTTCACTACTGTTCATCTACCGAGGCTTTAAACGGAGGCCGCAAGATCCAAACAAACAGGATGAATGGGGCGCCAACAAAGTCAAGCTTCGAGTCAACACGAATCAACTTTCCCCCTCTCAAACTGAGAATTTTTCTTTGAATGCAGGAACTTAAAATCGCGAGATCAACAATCAAGTCTATCAATCAGGGCTATTGTGGCCTCGCCTCAAAAGCCATGCGGCTTTGCTTTAAGCCTTATCTTTTAATTTTTTTTTTTTATCGAAATAATTCTATAACTTTATACACCTGTTTTTGAAGGTTGACGAGATTAAAGACGAATCAAATCAGGATTACGTGCCATCAATTCAGCCTGTCACGATACCGTCAGACTACAAATTCTAGAGCTTCTTGTGTCCTTCTTTTACGGGTTATCTGGCATTGAACAGTGTTTTGGCTGCGAATCTGCATTAAGGACGAGATACAATGGCAAAAAGATTTGAGTCATTCAACACCGGTGTGGGGTTGGTGCAAGCGCAAAATGAGGATAGCGAGAAGAATGTAGTACAAAGAAGCGTATTGGTCAATTTGGGAAATACCCTCAGCCTTCTTCCTAACACAAGTTCAGCTTCCAGCTCTACCCAAAACATTTCCTTCACTATTTCTCCTCACCCAGCTCCTACAAACATACCGCCAAGATACTCTATTAAACCAGAAGCTTTGCAAGTCACATTGATACCTAATGTCCAAAAGCCTGCACTTGCAGCGCCCTTCACAGAAAACCAGCAAAATTAGCTAGCGGTATACCCACACAAGAGACTGAGAAATGAAATGAATACAATCAATCAGAATAACTCGAATAGAGAGCTTCACAATTTAAGGAGAATTATCGAAGAAGAGATGCAGGCAAGAAATGTCCAAAGTTTAAGATATGAAAGTTTGTGCATGCTTCCGAATGTTGATTTGCCGCCAGGATTCAAAGTGCCAAAATTCAACACCTTTAATGGCAGAGGAAATCCTGTTACGCACTTGAAGGACTATTGTAGCAGATTAATGGGAATTGGACAAGATGAAGCCATAAGAATGAAATTGTTCATTCAGAGCCTATCAGGGTTGGCGTTAGATTGGTACACGGAACAAGACTTTCGCAAATGGTACACATGGGAGGACATGGCCCGCGACTTTGTAGAACATTTCAAATTTAACATCGGGGTTAGTCCAAATCTGTATGATATGCTTGAGATAGAAAAAATGCCACATGAGTCTTTTCAGGAATATGCCATCCGGTGGAGATTGGAAGCTTCAAAAATACACCCTCCGTTGCCCGAGAATGAGCTGATTTCAACTTTCATCCAAATGCAAAAGGGCATATATTATGAAAAGTTGTTATGTGCGCGGTTACGCGACTTTTCTGATTTAATTCAAGTTACAAAGAAAGTAGAAACGGGCATTCGAGAAGGAAAAATTGTTGACACTTCATCAGTACAAGAAACTTTTCAAGCCGAGACATTCAACAACTTGCAAGGCAAAAACAGAGAGACCGACTCAACTGTCAGGTCCACACGTCAGCCGCAATCACGGCAGAACCATCAATGTTCGCGTGATCATGTATACCCTCACCAACGAGGCTTTCAAGACCAACCCGATCAAGCACAGTCTAGCTTACGACAGTCAGAGCACGCAAAATTCCGCACTTTTACTCCTCTTGAAGAGTCATTAACCAGCATATTTGAGAAAATGAAAGCCAAGGGACTCCTGAAGCCAAAGAAAGGATGGATCCCTAAAAGCCTACTGCCAGATTTTGATTGGTCCAAGAGTTGTGCTTACCACTCTAATATTCCAGGTCATGACACAGAAAATTGTCCGGCTCTTAAGCATAAGATCCAGAACATGATCGAAAAGGATAAGATAAGTGTGCAACAAAATAAATTGTGCGACAATGATGGCCCTCCAGTTGCAAATGCAATTATTGTTACCGGTGATCTGTCAAAATTGGCACCGAGACATTTGAAAAGGAAGTGTGGAACTAAGTAAGACGATTGAAAGGATCTACCGTCACTAGCATTCTCCACCCATCAGCTTTCCTTCTTGTAATTTTTGCTAAAGCTTGTTATGAACTACTTTCGACCTGATTCCTTCGGGATAAGTAGGCAGTCCATTCTCGGACACGGTCTTAATATAGTGAAAATTCCATCTTCCCCATAAAGCAACACTGGGGCAGCTTTGCAAATGGCCTATCATTATTCGACAAAAGCATGAGTCGAAATCTCGAGCAATGTATTAGTGTCACCAGATTGTTGCAATGACATCACCTCGAGAAATGCAGATTCAACGCCAAAGCTTTGGTGTTCAATGCAAGACAACCATTTTATTTTACACTAACAAATTTTCTTTGAGTAACGCAGGGGCATATTTTAGCTATTTTTGAAGGATATCGCACAGTATCAAGTCGGCAATTGCAAGATTCAGATAGAGCAAAGGGCAAAGTCAACTTAATACTAATTAAATTTGAAACTTACAAATTTCTTTGAGTGCGGGAACTTTTTTAGATGCAAATTTTGGCAGGGTAGAAGGTCCCCAAATCTTCGGCATTACGTCATGAATATTTGCTGCTGCAAATTACGCACTGCGTCAAACTCGTCTCACCGCATACAAATAAAGCATCGCAAAAGCTCCTCGCTCCACACTAATTTTAGTAATCATAAAATAGGACATTTTAGGCTCGTCCGCCTTTAATAGGACATTTTAGGCTCGTCCGCCTTTAATAGGACATTTTAGGCTCGTCCGCCTTTTATAGGACATTTTAGGCTCGTCCGCCTTTAATAGGACATTTTGGGCTGTGCACCGCCCCTTTGAAATTTTAACATAAGACCAAGCACCGTCTTCTATCTCAATTTTATTCTGCTTTGTAATTTGAACTACGCTTGACCTGATTCCCTTAGTGGGATACATAGGCAGCCTATGTCAGGATCGGTCTCGTCATTCGCAAAAGCAACATCCTCCTATACCAGAAACTGGGACAAATTTTAAGGGCATCACCGCAAAAGCTCAATATCCTCCTATACCAGAAACTGGGACAGTTTTAAGGGGCATCATCGCAAAACGACACCCTCTTATGCGAGTAACTGGGACAATTTTTAAGGGCATCATCACAAGCGACATCGAGGAACATGAAAGAGAATATGGCCAACAGAGTCATCAGGCAAAAAGAAGACTTGGGAGAAAGGACGCTCGCTGTGTTTCACGGTTCCCAAGTTGCGGAAGCCAAAATATATAATGTTCGCAGCCTTGCAAGGATTGCACGTCAAATGGTTTGATCTTTCTTATGCCTCTCGAGTATCAATAATTTGCGAGATTCGCAACAAATTAATGCTTAAGTCTTGCAAACATGTCGATGCACAAACATTTCCTATTGCTTTCAAATGCCTTGCATAAATGCTTTCAAATACAATGCGCATGCACTATTGCTTTAAATGCCCCGCACTGCACTACTGTTTTCAAAATGCCCCGCACTGCAAAAGCGACCGCACCCACATTACATTGTTACTTTCAAATGCCCTGCAAAGGCACATCATCGTTGTTCGCAAAAGCACCTCATTTAGGCCCGTCCGCCTTTAATAGGACATTTAGGCCCGTCCGCCTTTAATAGGACATTTAGGCCCGTCCGCCTTTAATAGGACATTTAGGCCCGTCCGCCTTTAATAGGATATTTAGGCTCGTCTGCCTTTAATAGGACTTTAAGCTCGTCCGCCTTTAATAGGACACCTTAGGGTTGTTCGCCTTTAATTGAACATTTTAGGCTAGTCCGCCTTTAATAGGGCATTTTAGGCTAATCCGCCTTTAATAGGACATTTTGGGCTGCGCACCGCCCTTTGAAAATTTCTGCATAAGGCTGTGCACCGCCTTTCATATGATGCATGGGCTGCGCGCCGCCCTTTGCATCGCTTTCATATATTGCCTGAGCCATACATCGCCCTTTTTAAATTTCTGCATAAGGCTGTGCCCCGCCTTTCATATGATGCATGGGCTGCGCACCGCCCTTTGCACCGCTCTCATGTATTGCTTGGGCCATGCACCGCCCTCTAAATTTTTCGCGTAAGGATGCGCTCCGCCTTCACATGAGGCATGGGCTGCGCACCGCCCTTTGCATCGTTTCCATATATTGCCTGGGCCATGCACCGCCCTTTTAAATTTCTGCATAAAGCTGTGCACCGCCTTTCATATGATGCATGGGTTGTGCACCGCCCTTTGCATCGCTTTCATATATTGCCTGGGCCATGAACCGCCCTTTCAAACTTCCGCATAAGGCTGAGCACCACCTTTTAATTTTATGCATAAAGTCGTGCACCGCCCTTTGCATCGCTTTCATATATTGCTTGGGCCATGCACCGCCCTTTTAATTTTCTGCATAAAGTCGAGCATCGCCCTTGCATCTCTTTCTTATATCACGTGGGCCATGCACCGCCTTTCTAAATCTCCGCATAAAGATATTGCACCGCACCTGCCTTGTTTTATTATTATTTTGTTGATGCCCTGCATATGCTCGCAGCAGCATTGCACCGCGCTTGCATCGCTGTATTTCAATATTTATTCTTACTGACTATTTTTATCTAGTTTTTAGTTTCGCAGGAGCTTTTAGCGCAACGTGGAACTATTTCTTCGGCAGCGAACTGGGGCAATATGTCGGGAAGGACAAGCAGATTTCTCGACAAGGGTCAAAGATCTACCTCGAACACTCGGCTCCAAATTCAAATTTCCCGTTCACATTCCAGCACAATCAATTTTCAGGGTTCTATCACAATACCCAGTGTCATCATAATTCGACACTGGGACAATATTTTTTGCGAAGATCGCATCAAATCGTGAGTCGCCAGTCATAGGTGTCATAGTCTTCCCAGAACTACACACGGCCTGATTCTCGTGCAACCCGAGATATGTAGGCGATTCAGAGACCAGAGTTCGGCCGTAATTTTCTTTACCCTTAGTCCTTCATAATCCTCTAGCCGGGACAAAATAGGCTACTAAGTCAACGTCTTTGCCCGAAAATTCTTTCATCATTGTCAGGCAAAGAGGGACAAGTTGTTGACACCCAATTTTGTCCCGCCTCTCCCCCGAAATACCTATTAATACTTCTAGTGTTTTGAGAAATTAAAAAATATGCACCCACGTTTTATTATTCCGCTACAGTTATTATTATTATTATTATTATAATTATTATTATTATTATTATTATTACTATTATTATTATCAGCGTTATTTTGTTATCAATTATTAATCATCATTATCATCGTTATTTTATTATTAATTATTATCATTGTTTTATCAATAATTGTTATTTATTATTATTATTATCATCATTATTATTTCTTATTATTATTATCATTATTATCTTATTATTACCACTATTATTGTTATTATTATTAATTTATTAACATTTTGCCACTATCAATAATTGTTATTTATTATTATTATTTTATTATTAATTATTATCATCTTTATTATTATTAATTATTATCATTTTTAATTATCAATATTTGTTATTACTATTATTATTATATCTATTATTATTTTTTATCACCATTATCATCAATATTATCATTATTACCATTATCATTATTGTTATTAGCAGTATTACTACCGCTATTTATTTGCTGCTATTATTTAGTATTATTCAAACTTGCATTTCTCAGCATTTTTTACCAATTTCTGCACACGTATCGCATTTTATTTCGCACAATTAAATGACAGCGTTTATTTATTGTTAAAATGATATTGCACGGCTATTATAGCATCATATAATTTTATTACCCGAGTCCTAATAATTACACATTTGTATTAGGCAATATTTTGTCATACTCAGTATATTACTAATCAATATGGGTCTTTATTTCAAATTTTAGAAGCTGAACCATTTCTTGCACTCGGTCCGTATTTTGACTTACCGGACCCCAAATCAAAGTCCGATTAACTCCTAATATTTTTTGGACTAGACCATATTTTTTAGACCAGTCCATGTTTTAATTCACTAGTCCATCCTTTTAATACCCAGTCTAAAATTTGACCAGGTCCACAAATGGACCGGGTCCGATCCATTTTTTCATCCAAATAAGGGAAACCCTTTTTAGGGTTTCCCCTTCACTTCCTCATTTCCACCGCCGCACCTCCTTCTTTCCCGCTCCCTTTTCTTCTCCGCCTCCCTCGCCGCCGCTCCCACTTCCCCCCTTTTCTTCCTTCTTCTCCGCTCCCCACTCACCCTTGTCCCCCACTCTTCTCTCTCTCCCGCTCCTCATTCCCTTTTTCAAGCAAAAAACCTATAAAAGGAGAGGGGGGAACGAAGGAGAAAGAGACGAACAGGAACGAGAAAAAAAAACAGGGCTTTTGGAATGGCAGAAACCCCCTAAGAATCAAAGCTTTCGAAATCGCAAAAATCCCCCAGGAAAATTAAGCTCTGAAACAAGTTCTTGAAACCCGAAAACTCTAAAAAGGATAAGTCTTTTAGTCGTCTAAGATTCCCTAAAATACGAGTTCTATCAGCAGTTTCGATCTTGTTTTATTACCAAGTCAAAATATCAGACCAATGTTTGTTATCTGGGTGTTGCTGTGAATCGGGCATCGCAAGCTCGGAGTTGGTAGTGTTCGAGTGGATATCGAAGCCCCGCACCCACTTCGCTGCACCCGAAGAAGGTAATCCTTAGTCCCTCTCATTTTCATTATCGTCTTTGATATTGACTAGGGTATGATAGGCGGTTATTTAATGATTAGCATTAGTCGACAAGTGGTTATTATGTTTATAGCTTATCCACATAATAAGGATGAAGATTAGTTATAATCATACGATTGTGTCCCTGTTTAAAAGGTTCTATGCATCGTTTGGTGTAGCTGCTAGCTTAGCTCAGTATAGCTTCCTTTAATAAAATTCAGCTAATAGAGATGAGTCATGAACTAATCGTTTTAAGTTCAAGTGTGGATGATGTTCATATGGCTTTAACTGTATGAACGCTCTATTGCCAGTTCATTTGCAATGTTTCTCAGCTAAATTTTAATTAGTAAATCTCATCCTAGGTTTAGTTTATCTGCTTGTCCAATTTTTTTTAAGATCAAGAGGGTTTAGATAAGTAATGATTCAGGGCTTATTATTTATCTAAGTCTGATTATTGCTTTCTGATTGACTTAAGTTGAATTTATTGCGATTAGTTTGCCAGTTGAAGTTTCATATGAATTCACATCCTAACATTTGGAAGTGTTGACGTACAAACAGTTAACTGGGCACTTTGACTATTATAGCATGTTTTTTTTTTATAATTTTGTATGATAAAATACCTAGTTTAAGAGGGTTGTTTGAAGATGTGTTGAAATCTGTTAAGTATACTTTTCTTGCATGTGGAAGTTCTAATAAGGAGGTTTGGACCAGTTTTTTAACTTATGTTTGTTATTTGAAAATGTGATAAGGTGCTGATCTTGTTGTGATCAAATAGCATGAGTTTCTCTGCCCATGCCTGCTATTAGTAAACATGTCCAAGTTCGTTGTTTCAAATCTTTAACTGAGTTGTGACTTCTTCCAAGACTAAAATTATTAATAGTCCCAGAGGTTAAGCACTCCCTTCTTTAGAAACTGACAAAATTGTTTTTCTTTTCCCTTGGTTTGGAGATCATGCTTTGAGTTTGTGTTAGAATAAGTTCTTTTGGTACTTCCTCAAACTCAACATACCTTCTCAATAGGTTTCCAGGAAAGATTTCAAAAGGTTTTAAATGTCCAAACATGCTTTGATTCATAAGCTGTGGTGTATGTTCACCCGATCTGTTTTCATAGAGGACATTAAATGCAATAGTTCAAACCTTGCTTAATTCTGTTTTGGATGATAAAAGGCTGAGCATATATTTCGTTTGAAGCTCCTCCTAAAAGGAACTGTCACTCATGTACTTATAAGAGTATCCCAAGTCTCGAGTCAAATTGGTTCCTGAAAGTGTTTTCTTGCCAGAACCTTTTCTTATGTATGTTGATGTGCTCCCTAAGTGTGACCCTGCTCACCCCTTTCTTTTCCTTAGCTTTAAATGTTTCATGTTTGTTTCTTTGTCTGTACATCACTTCATCTGAACTCATTTTCAATGATCATCTACTCATCTGCATATGGTATAACCTCATTTGCATCATGATCTGGATGTAACTGGTTAACATATAGGTCCTTCTTCTTGCTTCATTGCATATGTTTGTTAAATGCCTTCTTATCTATTTTTGAATCCTTCATGCCATGCCATGCCATGCCTTGACTTAATTAGCCTATTGATGCCTTGACAAAACTGCTGCTGTTGTTCTACAATCTGAGGAGATCTCTGCTATAGCTTTTAGCTGAGTCTTTTGCTGAAATTTTACTGCTGAAACTGTGGGATTCAACTGGGTGGTGGCTGTTGTTGTTTTTGTTTGCTGCTGAAACTGTTGCATTTGAATTAACCGTTTACTGCCTGCTGAATTAACCATTTGTTGCCTACTGAAAGCTTTCCAATATTGACCTTCTTTACATCCCTATGAATGTGTATACATAAAGTATGCTTGAATATACACAATATATACATGATCTACTGATCTGTTTTAAGTTTACATTATAGATGTTTGGTCTTATTCGTTGATTATATACTAATCCTTTTCCTTTCGTTTTATGCATGACTGTCATATGCGAGTCCGCGTGACTCGTTTTCCTCCTGCATTCGATGTTGGGCTAAAAGCCCAATGCAATCTTCTCGGATCATTTCCCATCAGTTCTGTCCGCAACAAAGAAAAAATGGAAACGAAATTCCGGGCCAAAGCCCGATAGAAAAGAACAGCCTCAGCAGTCTAAAAATAATTGGGCCAAACCCCAATAGCAATGGATCGCAGCAGTTCAAAGAATGGGCTGAACCCATTCAATTTTATTCATTCCTCTATTTTATTTCCTTTATGCATTTAATTTGTATTGCATGGCTAACATTTTTGTTTTGTTAATTTAGATAAACCTTAGTGAAATTAGTGGGTTTAGTTTTAGCAATGGGTAGTTAGTTTAAGGAAGACTAAATTAATTTCATAAGTTTTCACTTTCTTCTTTTCATGTTAAAAATGTCTAATATTTATTTTTAGAATAATTGATTTGCAAAATGGCATGACTTTATATTTTAAGTAAAGGGAATCATATTTATCCTTACTATCAAACACATTTCAAAACGTCACTAACACGCAGATATAAACTTAAATATGTTTTATAAATAACTTTTTAGTTTTGAGTTAATTACACATATGTTTGAAGTATAATTAATAAAGGACAAAGAAAGTTCACGTTAGCTATTTTTATGTTTTGTTTTAAATTGCACAATCAATTAATACCTCATTATTGAGTTGTTTCAAATTTTTGTTGAAATATCGCATAAATTCGTATTTTCCTTTATTCATATGCAAATTATCATATTTTGCAAATCTTATTTTAGCATTATTATATTTCCCTTTGAAGCAATAGCAACATTTATAAGCTTTATTTGAAACAGCATTTAAAATCTTCTTTTTTTACAAGTTACTATATTTTTACAGGCATTATCTTAAATAGCATCATTATTGCTCTCATTTAAAGTCTAAGCAGCTTTTTATAAGTCTTATTCTCAAATAGCATTTAAACTCATCTTTTATGCAAACTATTATTTTCTGTAAATTTTATTTTACACGATATCATCATATTTTCTTAAAATCTAGCAATACTTCTTAGCCGTTTTTTTTCTTAAAATTCAAACACTGCATTCGCATCTTTAGCCTTAATTAATTAACCTAAGTTTGGCCGGATAACCGTAGTTAACGGATTCTAAAGGATGCCTAACCCCTTCCCTTTAGGATAATAGAGAACCCTTACCTAGAATCATACTGGTTAAGCAGACTATTAACGGAGGTTTAGTTAGTTTTACCTTAGTTAATAATTAGGTGCCCTAATTCACCTTAAAATTAATTAGGTGCGACTCCTTAAAACAAGCAATTTAGGAATCACCAATATGTTGTACTCCGCTTTAACTCCCGGATTAAAATGGGGTGTAACAAGCATAACACGCATACAACTAGTCCATCCCCATAATTACATCAAAATCCACCATCTCAAGTTCATACAAATCAGCCATGGTCTCACGGCCTTTAATCACAACAACACAATTTCTATACACTCTAGAAGCAATAACAGGAACACCCGAAGGCGTATCAACAGCAAAGGGTTCCAACAAAGGATCGGGTTTCATACCCATATCAAGAGCAAAATAAGGAGTCACATAGGATAAATTTGAACCCGGATCAATCAATGAGTAAGCATAATGAGAACAGATGGTAAGGATACCTGTAACCACAGCGTCAGAAGACTCAGTTGTCTCCCTACGAGTCAGCCCATAAAGTCGAGTTGTCCCTCCACCAGAAGTATTAGCAATTTCCTTTCCTTTGTCATTATCACGAGCATTCTGATAATTATTGATAGCATTACCAGCAGACGGATTTTTAGCAGAAGCAGGCGAATCATTCTTTTGGTTATTCATAGCAGTCATCTCACGTAACCACTTTCTGCAGTCCCTCTTAAGATGCCCCCTAATACCACAGTGATGACAGATACGATCCTCCCACACTGGCGGATGACTACTTCCCTGCGAAAACTTACCATTATTATTATTATTATTCTGGCCTTGCCTACCAGAAGACACATTAGCATGGGAATAAGCGCCAGACTGAGCAGGTGCAGAATACCCTTTACTCTGCCCTCCCCTATAAATATTACCACTGAAACCACCCGCTGATCGGCCCTTCTTGTGCTGATCTCGATCCACCATCTCTTCATTCTTCCAACTTTCTTGTTGTTCACCAAACCCAACCAGAGATGAGAAAGTGCAAGTAGGAGACATAGCAATAGCAGCACATTGAGACTTGATACGTGGTACCAAGCCTTTCACAAAACGAGTCAACTTATGCTTTTCAGTCCGAATCATGTATAAAGCATACTTTGACAGACGAGTGAACTCCAAACTATACTCACGAACCGACTTGTTACCCTGCTCTAGCTTTTCAAACTTCGTAGCCATAGCAATTCTTTCCTCATTAGACAAGAACATTTCCATGAACGCCTCTTCAAATTCAGCCCACGTCGGAGCTAAAGCAGCGTCACCTCTCTCAGATTCCCACATCTCAAACTATACGTGAGAAACATCCTTCAACTGATACGAAGCAAGCCTCACAGCTTCTGAATCCTGGGCATCCATTGCCCTTAATGCCTTAAAGGTCTCATCTAAAAAGTGTTGGGGGTCATCCACCTCTCGTGACCCAAAGAACTCTGGTGACTTTAAGTCTAGGAATTGCTTAAGTCTGCCTCCACCACGAGGTCCCACACCTCCACGCTGCTGCTGAGCCGCAACCAAGGCAGTCAACATTTGAATAGCCGTTTGCATAGTACCAATCTCAGGTACACCCGCAACAGGAACAGCAGGAGCAGGCAGTGCTGGAGGTGGTGCTTGATTTCCAGCATCATTTCCATTACCAGCATTCGCGCCCCCAAGATTTCGGTTAACTTTCGCGAGACGTCCTCGTTTACCATTTTTGGATCGCGTCAGAGTCATTTCTGCAAGGCACGAATTAACGAGCGAATTAGAACGATCCTAAAAAAGACTTTAAGCTCTACAGCACAATCTAGAATCAAGAAGAATAGGAAACACCTATAAATGTCCTGGGAGTTTCTCGATCTTGCAGGTGATCAGGCTGCACAAGGAAAACTCCACTAGACATAGCTCCACAGACACCGACAACAATCCTAGGACGTATTTAAACCTAGGCTCTGATACCAAGCTTGTTACGCCCCAAACCCACCCCAGGCGTGACCGGCATCCGAAGTCATGAACAACATCAGAAGAACCTAAACGATACAATAATAATGCTTGAACCCGCCAGGTTCAACATTCGCCTCCAACAGTTTTATCAAATAAAGGTAAAAAAATCATGCATATGTAAACTAAATCAACGGAAGTCTTTAATATCATAAAAGTTAATCAAAACGTGACAAACGCCCAAGATTTAAACAAAACTCAACAACTACCCACAAGAATGTATACTATGGAGCTTCTAGGATAAAGAGGTAATAGTTTGACTCATTGTTGCACCTCATTTTTTAACCGAGGCTAAACAAAGCACAACTTATGGAGCTCTGAAAATAATTAATTATGTACAGAGTCGCCACCTAGCATTTAAGGTATACTAGGGTACTTATAAATTATTAATATATGCAGCTTAACATGGTCTACGAAAATAAGTGAGATTCTAGGTAAGGGTTCAAATTATTCCGAAGGGAAGGTGTTAGGCATCCTTCAGAATCCACAAATGTGGTTCCCGGCTAGACCAATTTAACTATACGAGGGATGTGTAAAAACGCTTGATTATTATTTACAAAAATTAATAGAATTTAGACTAAAGAATAACTAATATGACTATTCACATAAATAATCACGCAATACGTATTTTATACATATGTGATATAATAATTATTTTAAAAAAAGTTATGTGCAATTTAGAAGCTTGGGTATGTGACAAAGGTATAAAAATGGACATGAAATTATTTTGCACTCGAAGTGAGTTAACTAATTTAACTAGCTAAGTATGTACGCCTAATCAATTAATTATGAGAGTACATTCTAAAGCCTAATATTGAGGAAAATCACCCTATTTATTTACTTAAGTGTGATAAGCTATTGAATTAAAACTCTAGCGAAGCATGATAACTACAAGAATATTAGCTACGAAAAATTATAACTGCCTAATATTAATTTGTCTAAAACACATAAAAATTTAAATCACTTAAGCAGATCATAAATAAATACCACCAACCTGCACCCTAAAAAAAAGTAAAGTTTCACTATATTTTATGCTTGTATAATTTAAGAATGTAAAAAAAATATATAAACAGAAAATTTAAGAAGCTATTTGAACTTCTTTTGAGTGTCATCTTCAAAAAGTAACTCCGGATACCTGCATGAGACTTAATAAAAAATGTTAGTAAGAAAATAAATAACTATCGGATGAATTAAAGAAATAATGAATAAACTTAAAATAAAAAACCGTCTTTATACATGAAAGGCCTTGGAAATCGACGGAAATTTCTTCATCGGCCATTATTCATACATGGATACAAATATAAGAAATATCCTGTAAAGTGACTAAGTGCAAATGCTTGAGAAGGTTAGTACAATGCCATCAATAAGGCCAAACGAGTCAACACAGTAGCAAGAGCAAAATCAAGTTTAACCAGTTGCAAACAGTGGCCAGAATGGAGCATAACACGGCATCAACAACACTTGTAAAAAATCAGTCCAAAAACTTAAAACAAATAGATACAAATACGATAATATATATATAAAAAAAAACGCAGAACAGGGTGTTTGTTGGAGAAGACGAAATGGGCTGTTCAGTGGTGACGTTTGGTTGTTCCGGTTCATCGGAGCTAGAAACTCCTCGCCGGAGCAGTGAGGAGAACGAAGGGGGAACTGTTTTCGGGTGTCGTTTGGTTAGTGATGTTGTGGAGATGGAGTAGCGTTTGGGAGAGAGGGAGGAAGACGAAGTGGGGAGAGAAGTGGCGGGCAAAAGGGCTGTTTTTGGTGCGTCGCTCAAGGAGGTGTGGAGGTGATTTTGGTGCATCGCCGGAGCTCGGAGCTCCGGCGGCGGCGGCTGCTGGAAAGAGAGAGGGGGGAGAAAGAAGGAATATGGGGCAGCGGGGTCGTGGAGTGGTGGTGTGCGGGCTGGTGTGCACGCTGAAGGTGGTGTTCGCCGGAGCTCCGAGCTCCGGCGTGAAGGGCTGGCGGCGGCGGCTGCTATTTGTGAAGTAGAGGAGAGGGAAAAAATGTTTAGGGTTTTTTAGAAGAGAGAGAGAATGGGCAAAATCTGAAAAATATCCCCCTGTGTGTGTCCGTATGTATGTGTTTTTATGTGTTGGATATATTCATTATCTATGCAAAGTGATGGACCTCCTTTTTATGTGTATTGTCATGTGTATATATTCATTTTCTATGCAAAGTGAAGGACCCCCTTTTTACCCTATCTGTGTATATTCTTCCTTTGTTTTCTTCCCAATAATTATGGGGACCACCCCAAAATATTACCACCTTTTCCTTATAACGTGAACAAATCCTACTTTTTGTCCAAAAAAGAATAATCAAGCCATACCCCTTTGTCCCCAACCCATCACCTCAATCAACCTTTTTTTTTTAAAAGGTGACGAGACCTTGACTTGATCGAATTTTACTCTGCGTTTAAAAATTGATTGCTCCGATTTTCTCTGAACTGTCGGGCTGCACTAAAAAATATAATTAATTAATACATGTATAAATAATAGCGTAAGTATAAAATATAAATATTAATGTGCAAGATATAAAATGTATTGCTATAAAATTAAGAAATGATTATTAATTGCACGAAAATGGTAGTATTGCGCTATACATGTGAAAAATAACGATTCTTAAAAAATGACAATAAATTGATAAAATTTCCAAAATAAGGACAATCATCAATAAATTATATAAAAAATGTAAAAATGTGTAAAAATGTATTTCGTGCTCTTTAACGAATCAGGGCCCCCCAAAACGTTAATTTTAAGCGCGTCGAGCCAAAATTAGGTGTCAACAACTTGTCCCTCTTCGACCGGAGACGATGAAAGAGTTTTCGGACGAAGACGTTGACATGTAACCTATTTTGGCTCGACAAAGAATTGCTAAAAGGATATGTACGGAGAAAGAGGCCAGACGTTGGTAGAGCTTTGACAATACTCTCAGTTTGTCGGCAGGGTTGCGATAAAAAAATGATAAAAGGGGAAGGATTGTTCAGGGCCGAAAAAAAACGCTAGCATACCCACGTCATTGCTACTAAAATTGCCCCAGTATCGAGCTACGAGATGCTGGAGGGTGCAAGATTGTATACTTGTTGGGGAAAGAATGATTCTCGCCCCGATGTGACCGAACTCTGCATAGAGCTTCCTACATATCTCGTCAATCACGAGAATTAGGTCAGTGTAGTTCGAAAGGGGATAACTAATGGATGTTGTGGCAAATTTTGATCGTCCAATCAAAATTTTGCCCCAGTGTTGTTAGAATGGTCCTAGCAAGTGTAGGATGAGAACGGTCGTGCTCAAATTTGAGCTACCTACATATCCCTGGGATGGGAGTCAGACCGACTGTAGTTCGGGATGTGATGCTATGTAATGCCTTTGCTTCGGCGAAGAATGCAGGTGCAGAAGATGATGCCTTTGCTTTGGCGTAGAATGCAGGTGCAGAGCAATGCGTCTGCGAGCATACGCAGAGCATTTGAAGATAATAAAGCAATGCAGGTGCGGTGCTGTGCGTTTGCGAGCATACGCAGAACGCTTGAAAATAATAAAGCAATGCAGATGCGGTGCAGTGCGTCTACGAGCATACGCAGGACGCTTGAAAATAATAAAGCAATGGAGGTGCGGTGCAATGCGTCTGCGAGAATACGCAGGACGCTTGAAAATAATAAAGCAATGCAGGTGCGGTGCAATGCGTCTGCGAGCATACGCAGGACGCTTGAAAATAACAAAGCAATGCAGGTGCGGTGCAATGCGTCTACGAGCATACACAGGACGCTAAGCAATGCAGGTGCGGTGCAATGCGTCTGCGAGCATACGCAGGACGCTTGAAAATAATAAAGCAATGCAGGTGCGGTGCAGTGCGTCTGCGAGCATACGCAGGACGCTTGAAAATAATAAAGCAATGCAGGTGCGGTGCAGTGCGTCTGCGAGCATACGCAGGACGCTTGAAAATAATAAAGCAATGCAGGTGCGGTGCAGTGCGTCTGCGAGCATACGCAGGATGCTTGAAAATAATAAAGCAATGCAGGTGCGGTGCAGTGCGTCTGCGAGCATACGTAGGACGCTTGAAAATAATAAAGCAATGCAGGTGCAGTGCAATACGGCTGCGAGCATACGCAGGGGCATTTGAAAATAATAAAGCAATGCAATGCGGCTGCGAGCATACGCAGGGGCATTTGAAAATAATAAAAAAATGCAGGTGCAGTGCAATGCGGCTGCGAGCATACGCAGGGGCATTTGAAAATAATAAACAATGCAATGCGGCTGCGAGCATACGCAGGACGCTTGACAATAATAAAGCAATGCAGGTGCGGTGCAGTGCGTCTGCGAGCATACGCAGGATGCT
The DNA here is from genome assembly GCF_019175385.1 of Lycium barbarum. Classification (NCBI taxonomy): domain Eukaryota; kingdom Viridiplantae; phylum Streptophyta; class Magnoliopsida; order Solanales; family Solanaceae; genus Lycium; species Lycium barbarum. The sequence continues at coordinate 33,984,516 of NC_083340.1, forward strand.
TGAAAATAATAAAGCAATGCAGGTGCGGTGCAGTGCGTTTGCGAGCATACGCAGGGCGCTTGAAAATAATAAAGCAATGCAGGTGCAGTGCAATGCGGCTGCGAGCATACACAGGGGCATTTGAAAATAATAAAGCAATGCAGTTGCAGTGCAATGCGGCTGCGAGCATACGCAGGGGCATTTGAAAATAATAAAAAAATGCAGGTGCAGTGCAATGCGGCTGCGAGCATACGCAGGGGCATTTGAAAATAATAAAGCAATGCAGGTGCAGTGCAATGCGGCTGCGAGCATAAGCAGGACGCTTGACAATAATAAAGCAATGCAGGTGCGGTGCAGTGCGTCTGCGAGCATACGCAGGACGCTTGAAAATAATAAAGCAATGCAGGTGCGGTGCAGTGCGTCTGCGAGCATACGCAGGACGCTTGAAAATAATAAAGCAATGCAGGTGCAGTGCAATGCGGCTGCGAGCATACGCAGGGGCATTTGAAAATAATAAAGCAATGCAATGCGGCTGCGAGCATACACAGGGGCATTTGAAAATAATAAAGCAATGCAGTTGCAGTGCAATGCGGCTGCGAGCATACGCAGGGGCATTTGAAAATAATAAACAATGCAGGTGCAGTGCAATGCGGCTGCGAGCATACGCAGGGGCATTTGAAAACAATAAAGCAATGCAGGTGCAGTGCAATGCGGCTGCGAGCATACGCAGGGGCATTTGAAAATAATAAACAATGCAATGCGGCTGCGAGCATACGCAGGGGCATTTGAAAACAATAAAGCAATGCAGGTGTGGAGGGTAACGCCTTTGCTTCGGCGCGAATGAAGTGCAGAAGGTAAGGTCCTTGGGCCATGAAATGGTGCCTTTAGGCGATGAGAATGATGCCTTTAGACTATGACGCCCTCGGTGTCCTATTGTGGGGTTGGACGAGCCAATGCAGTGTCCTACTGTGGGGATGGACGAGCCAATGCAGTGTCCTACTGTGGGGCTGGCCGAGCCCGTGCCTTTTCTCTCGAAATGCGCTGTTGGTGGAATTTTTTAGGGCCCCCTCAAAAATTCTGTCCCAGTTTAGAAAACAAACAAAAATTTGCATACTTCCCGCGAAATGCGATGTGCACTTGCGGGGGTTTTTTTTTTTTTTTTTTTTAAGCTACTCAAAAATGTTCTCCCAATTTCATGCTTCAGCGAAAAAATACGAGGATCTTTCATGGTAAGACCAGATGTCGATACCTCGTAGAGTTACTAACAACACAACAACATTGAACTATATTTACTGTGCAACGATAAAAAACAAAATTAAGAAAAATAGCAAAATCATGAGAGCAAAATCTAGCAAAATGATTTTTTTTTTTTAATAACAATGATTTATATAACATGCCTCAACTTCAATTGGTACGAACAATTAGTATTGTGCATAAGAATTCGCCATTATTTATCGTCCAACAAACCAAGATCGACTTATTGGTAATTTCTACAGCTTCAAGTGGTACCTCAGACATACATAAGGATCGACAAGATTGGTTCATTTTGCTTCAAACAAGGATTATGAACTATACCTATCCTCATGTTTCAAGTGCCCTCACCAGAAAGAAAGTCACTTTTCACACATATTCAGTATTTTTGAACTTTGGGACATCTAGAGAAGTTCACTCAAACTCAGAAAGATGTTCAATGCTTGCAATTGTAATACCATAAGCTTGGCCGTCATGTAAGTATCCACTAATGAGAGAAACCTTAGCATAGGATCACGTAGGGCTTGTTATGGGGCAAGTTATGGAGTTATAATGTAGGCTTGGGAAAAGGGTAGGTTATTATTTGGGTAAGGAGTGACTAATCCTCGCCTAAGCGTTGCACTATATCTGTGCTTAGTATTTGTGTGCTCTGACGCTGATCTACTTTGTTTTATTGTCCCTTTCTTTTGTACTTGTGCGGCCTCTTTTGCAAGTTAAAGCCCCCCCCCCCCCCCCCCCCCCCTTTTTTTTTTTTTTTTTTTTTTGAGTTTAGGGTTGCATGCCCGAGACTCTGTGGGGATTAAGAGAATTGACCTGGGTTGCATGCCCGAGGTCTTGATAGTAATTCCAGGTTGTATGCCTGAGTATGAAAAATAAAAAGAAATAACGGGTTGTATGTCCGAGATCCCGAATGACTGAGTTTTTTTTTTTTTGTGTGTGTGGGCTCCTTCTTGCTTTGGAGGTCGTTCTTAGCCTTTGTTTTTCTGGGACGGTCGAATCCCTTTTTTTTTAAGCTTCAGCTCAGATCTCTATCCGCGGTTGCACGTTTTTAGTGCGCTCAGGGAGGTTGGGCCAAGAGAGAGGTAGTGCATGTAAGCACTCAGAAATGGTATAGGCTTATGATGTGGTGATAAAAAAAAGGCTTTAGGCTCAAAGGGGGAATGCTAGGGATAATGTCATTTGGTAGGCTAGAAAGGCTCAAACGGGTCAAAGAAGGCCTAGGATCCTTTTCTATGCTGAGTGTTACTCATAATTTCGCCTCAACAGACATTCAGGCCAAGTTCTAGATCACAATGCAATGCAATGCAATTAAACGCTATATAAAGCTCACCACACAATGCACATGAAACAATGAGGTTTGTTTTGTTCTTGTCTTACAAGCATGCAAGAGAATTTTTCAAGTGTCACTTAAAGTGTGAATGAGAGGTACCAAAAGAATCTATAGTTTACCATGAAGTCAGTCCTCTCCATCATATTGATTGTTACTTGTTTCTTTCCTATGCACATTCTAACTGTGTTGGTACCAACCAAGTCAAAGATATGAATCTAAAAAATATTTTTTATTTTTTGAATAGGGGTACCGAACCCAAAAAGGGTTGCCTACGTATCTCATCTTTGATGAGAATCAGGTGCGCGTAGTTCGTTCAGATAGGATAGAAAGAAATAAAATATTTTTGTGATTTTTCAAAATAAAGGATTTTTTTTGTGATTTTTTGAATAATGAATACCGAACCCAAAAGGGCTGCCTACGTATCTCATCAAAGAAGAGAATCAGGTGTGCGTAGTTCTTGCAGATAGGATAGAAAGAAAAAAAAATATTTTTGTGATTTTTTTTTAATAATGAATACCGAACCCAAAAGGGCTGCCTACGTATCTCATCAAAGAAGAGAATCAGGTGTGCGTAGTTCTTGCAGATAGGGTATAAAATGCATGATTGAAGAAAAGAATAAAAAAAAAAAATACAAAATTCAAGGTTCAACACAAGTCAACTAAAAATAGTTAGATAAAGTGCTAAGGTAGTGCAAAGCAAATAACAACAATATTTATTTAAAAACAAAAACATGTAACAAATAAAGAGTATGTGGAAAATGAAAAGAATGTTCGAAATAAAGGATAAAATTCAACCTAGCTAAAAAAAAACTGCAAAATGGAATGTACAGTAACCTAGGAATTCTAAGAGTTGGTTTTATCTAAACACAAGGTTCTCCCAAGCGGACAACTTAGGAGTGGAAAGTCTGTGGCCGTCGACTGCACCGCCGATCGACTAAATCCACAAGATCGATCCAACTAAAGGGTGATTTAGTAGTGCGCGGCCGCGAACCGCGAAGCCGCTTTAAGTGTGTGAATATGTGTGAATTTTCCAGGAGTGGAAGAAGTATGAACGGATTGACAATTTATATAAACCGATAACACATATGAATATTAATATGAAACCACAAAAAGATAGCAATTAAAGAGAAACAGTAAAAGCAAGATGCATAATTTACAATAAATAAAACTTGTTAGTAAAAAAAAAGGACAATAATATAGTGTATGAAAAAAAAGCAGATATGTACGTAAACAAATAAGGGAACAAGGGAAAGGATATACATGACAAATAAATACAGGCAAGTAAAATAATAAACAAAAACTCAAATAAAGATAAAATACCTCGAATAACAAATTGAGTCCATATGGTTAGAACCTTAGTCCCCAGCAGAGTCGTCATGTTGTTGCACCTCATTTTTTAACCGAGGCTAAACAAAGCACAACTTATGGAGCTCTGAAAATAATTAATTATGTACAGAGTCGCCACCTAGCATTTAAGGTATACTAGGGTACCTATAAATTTTTAATATATGCAGCTTAACATGGTCTACGAAAATAAGTGAGATTCTAGGTAAGGGTTCAAATTATTCCGAAGGGAAGGTGTTAGGCATCCTTCAGAATCCACAAATGTGGTTCCCGGCTGGACCAATTTAACTATACGAGGGATGTGTAAAAAGGCTTGATTATTATTTACAAAAATTAATAGAATTTAGACTAAAGAATAACTAATATGACTATTCACATAAATAATCATGCAATACGTATTTTATACATATGTGATATAATAATTATTTTAAAAAAATTTATGTGCAATTTAGAAGCTTGGGTATGTGACAAAGGTATAAAAATGGACATGAAATTATTTTGCACTCGAAGTGAGTTAACTAATTTAACTAGCTAAGTATGTACGCCTAATCAATTAATTATGAGAGTACATTCTAAAGCCTAATATTGAGGAAAATCACCCTATTTATTTACTTAAGTGTGCTAAGCTATTGAATTAAAACTCTAGTGAAGCATGATAATTACAAGAATATTAGCTACGAAAAATTATAATTGCCTAATATTAATTTGTCTAAAACACATAAAAATTTAAATCACTTAAGCAGATCATAAATAAATACCACCAACCTGCACCCTAAAAAAAGTAAAGTTTCACTATATTTTATGCTTGTATAATTTAAGAATGTAAAAAAAATATATAAACAGAAAATTTAAGAAGCTATTTGAACTTCTTTTGAGTGTCATCTTCAAAAAGTAACTCCGGATACCTGCATGAGACTTAATAAAAAATGTTAGTAAGAAAATAAATAACTATCGGATGAATTAAAGAAATAATGAATAAACTTAAAATAAAAAACCGTCTTTATACATGAAAGGCCTTGGAAATCGACGGAAATTTCTTCATCGTCCATTATTCATACATGGATACAAATATAAAAAATATCCTATAAAGTGACTAAGTGCAAATGCTTGAGAAGGTTAGTACAATGCCATCAATAAGGCCAAATGAGTCAACACAGTAGCAAGAGCAAAATCAAGTTTAACCAGTTGCAAACAGTGGCCAGAATGGAGCATAACACGGCATCAACAACACCTGTAAAAAATCAGTCCAAAAACATAAAACAAATAGATACACATACGATAATATATATATATAAAAAATGCAGAACAGGGTGTTTGTTGGAGAATACGAAATGGGCTGTTCAGTGGTGGCGTTTGGTTGCTCCGGTTCATCGGAGCTAGAAACTCCTCGCCGGAGCAGTGAGGAGAACGAAGGGGGAACTGTTTTCGGGTGTCGTTTGGTTAGTGACGTTGTGGAGATGGAGTAGCGTTTGGGAGAGAGGGAGGAAGACGAAGTGGGGAGAGAAGTGGCGGGGAAGAGGGTTGTTTTTGGTGCGTCGCCGAAGGAGGTGTGGAGGTGATTTTGGTGCATCGCCGGAGCTCGGCGCTCCGGCGGCGGCGGCTGCTGGAAAGAGAGAGGGGGGAGAAAGAAGGAGTTATGGGGCAGCGGGGTCGTGGAGTGGTGGTGTGCGGGCTGGTGTGCACGCTGAAGGTGGTGTTCGCCGGAGCTCGGAGCTCCGGCGTGAAGGGCTGGCGGCGGCGGCTGCTGTTTGTGAAGTAGAGGAGAGGGAAAAAAATGTTTAGGGTTTTTTAGAAGAGAGAGAGAATGGGCAAAATCTGAAAAATATCCCCCTGTGTGTGTCCGTATGTATGTGTTTTTATGTGTTGGATATATTCATTATCTATGCAAAGTGATGGACCTCCTTTTTATGTGTATTGTCATGTGTATATATTCATTTTCTATGCAAAGTGAAGGTCCCCCTTTTTACCCTATCTGTGTATATTCTTCTTTTGTTTTCTTCCCAATAATTATGGGGACCACCCTAAAATATTACCACCTTTTCCTTATAACGTGAACAAATCCTACTTTTTGTCCAAAAAAGAATAATCAAGCCATACCCCTTTGTCCCCAACCCATCACCTCAATCAATTTTTTTTTTTTAAAAGGTGACGAGACCTTGACTTGATCGAATTTTACTCTGCGTTTAAAAATTGATTGCTCCGATTTTCTCTAAACTGTCGGGCTGCACTAAAAAATATAATTAATTAATACATATATAAATAATAGCGTAAGTATAAAATATAAATATTAATGTGCAAGATATAAAATGTATTGCTATAAAATTAAGAAACGATTATTAATTGCACGAAAATGGTAGTATTGCGCTATACATGTGAAAAATAATGATTCTTAAAAAATGACAATAAATTGATAAAATTTCCAAAATAAGGACAATCATCAATAAATTATATAAAAAATGTAAAAATGTGCAAAAATGTATTTCGTGCTCTTTAACGAATCAGGGCCCCCCAAAACGTTAATTTTAAGCACGTCGAGCCAAAATTAGGTGTCAACACTCATCAGGACGCATCCCAAAAACTAATAATAAATGAACAACATAATAGGGTGTCCCACGAATGAACGTGTGGGCTCACCAATTCAGCAGCAACAGCAAGTCCTTTCTAAGCGCCTGAAGTATCAAGAACCTGCTCTCCTCCGTTACCTAACATACCATAAAAAAAAACAACAATGGTATGCCTGAGTACTTCGTACTCAGTGAGTGCCTCGGGAACAATAAGTAATATAAAAATAAAATATAATAATACATAAAGAAATCAGTTCTGAAAAGATAGTATAAAAACTGTCATTCCACTTTATGATTCTTAATATCATTTGTTACACAGTTTATAAAGCCATTTCAAAATCCCGGTTTCAATTATGCTTTAAATCGATCAGGCATAAATACCAGTTCCATAATAAAGATGGATATCACAATCGCCCATATAGGCCCAACTCAATATCAACAACACTGCGTAATACACCGGAATATGGATTCACGATGGCTACTCTTCCTCCCGAATAGCAAGGCACACTGCGCAATACACCGGAATATGGATTCACGGTGGCTACTCTTCCTCCCGAATAGCAAGGCAATTAATACACCCCAGGTAGCGAACCCGGAAGTGGCCACTCTTCCCCCCCGAATGGCAAGGAAATTAATACACTAGGATCCATAGTGGCTACTCTTCCTCCCGAATAGCAAGGCAAACACAATAACAAAGTCCATGGCATAGAAGCTGATTCACAATTTGTCTCAAAGTAGTCACACCATCAATAACATTAAAGTTCATTATGCTATATCGAAAGAATAAGTCATTCCAGTCAATGTTTTGAAAACGTATAACTCCTATACAAAAGATTTCCATTGTCTCAATGCATTAATAAGAATGTCATTGCCAAATAATTCATGATTTCCAACTTCCAATTTTATCACTTTTGGTCCCAAATTTTCCTAATTGTTCCATGCCAACAAATTCATGCACAACTTATGACTTAAATAAAATCAAAGATCAAAAATCCCGACTTTGTATCCCGAAATAATCTTGGCCTTAAATTATCATAGCTCATCCGGGTTGTCCCAATATGTAAAAACACGGGACGTAACATCCTCCCCCCCTTAAGAACATTCGCCCTTGAATGTTGGATTAATGCTACGGATCTTACTCAAATTCGGGGGAGTTTCTTTTATAACCATCACATACAAATCATTGACCAACGATTCATTTATCAAACAACATAGTCAAATAGAGAATTGGATTACCTGCAGGCTCTGAAAATAAATGAGGATACTTCTTCCTCATATGCTCCTCAGCTTCCCAGGTCACTTCCTCTCGGTTATTGTTCCGCCACAGCACTTTAACAGAGGCCATATCTTTGTTCCGCAACCTTTTTACCTGACGATCCAATATGGCTATAGGCTGCTCCTCATAAGATAGCTCCTCTGTGACCTGAATATCACCTACAGGAAAGACTCTGGAAAGGTCACCAATACACTTACGAAGCATAGAAACATGCAATATCGGGTGAACCGCTCCCATGTCAGCTGGCAAATCCAATTCATAGGCCACCTTGCCTATTGTACGAATAATTTGATACGACCCTATATATCTCGGACTGATCTTTCCTTTCTTGCCAAACCGCATAACACCTTTCATCGGTGACACCTTCAGGAACACCCAATCGCCAATCTGAAACTCTAACGGTCGATGTCGCTTATCGGCATAAGATTTCTGTCGACTCTGGGCCGCTAATAGTCGCTCTCGGATCAGTTTGACTTTATCGACTGCCTGCTGGACCACATCCGGACCAATTAACTGAATCTCACCCACATCAAACCAACCGATCGGAGACCTGCATTTCCTGCCGTACAAGGCCTCATAGGGTGCCATCTGAATACTGGAGTGGTAGCTGTTATTATTTGCGAATTAAACAAGCGGAAAATGGTCATCCCAGCTACCTCTGAAATCAATAACACAGGCACGCAACATATCTTCTAATGTCTGAATAGTGCGCTCTGCCTGACCATCGGACTGGGGATGAAATGCTGTACTCAGACTCACCTGGGTCCCCAATCCCTCCTAGAATGATTTCCAGAACTTAGCTGTAAACTGGGCACCTCTATCAGAAATAACAGACACAGGAACTCCGTGCAGTCTCACAATCTCCTTAATATATAGCCTGGCATAATCTTCAGCTGAGTATGTAGTCCGGACTGGAAGAAAGTGAGCTGATTTTGTCAGCCGATCAACGATAACCCAAATGGAGTCGTACCTTCGTGGAGTGCGAGGTAAACCTGTAATAAAGTCCATATTAATGATCTCCCACTTCCACGTCGGTATCTCCATCTCCTGCAATAGCCCACCGGGCTTCTGATGCTCAATCTTAACCTGCTGGCAATTCGGACACTAAGCAACGAACTCTGCTATATCTCTTTTCATACCATCCCACCAATATAGGCATCTGAGATCATGGTACATCTTCGTCAACCCTGGGTGAACAGAATATCGAGCACTGTGTGCTTCACCCATAATTTATCGCCGCAGCCCTGCAACGTCAGGCACACATACTCTGCCTTCACATAATAATACCCCTTCAGGCAAAATTTCAAACTGAGTCTTTTCTTTATTATGGGCCACATCTCTGTACTGTGCCAAAACAGGATCTTCGAGCTGACGCTGCTTGACCTCTTTCATAAGGGATGATTTAGCCACCTCTCGAACAGAAACTCCAGAATCTGCCAAACGGACTCCAAGGCTGGCTAACTGATGAATATCACGAACCATTTCTTTCTTATCAGACTGCACACCAATCAAACTGCCCATGGACTTGCGGCTAAGCGCATCTGCTACAACATTAGCTTTCCCTGGATGGTAGAGAATATCAACATCATAATCCTTCAACAACTCTAACCACCGCCTCTGTCGCAAATTCAATTCTTTCTGTCTGAAAATATATTGGAGGCTCTTATGGTCCGTATAAATATCAACGTGGACCCCATATAAGTAATGCCGCCAAATCTTCAAAGCATGAATAACCGCGGCTAACTCCAAATTATGTGTGGGATAATTCTTCTCGTGCGGTCTGAGCTGCCGGGAAGCATAGGCTATGACTCGACTGTGCTGCATCAACACACAACCCAAACCCGTACCAGAGGCATCACAATAAACCACATACCCGTCTGGACCTTCTGGAAGAGCCAAAACTGGAGTTGTAATTAATTTCTGCTTCAACATCTGAAAGTCGCGCTCACAGGCATCCGTCCACTGAAATTTCGCTGCCTTCTGAGTTAACTTTGTCAGCGGTGCCGCAATAGAAGAAAAATTCTCTACAAACCTTCTGTAATAACCGACCAACCCCAGAAAACTGCGTACCTCTGTAGGTGTAGTAGGCCTAGGCCAATTCTGTACAGCTTCAATTTTCTGCGTATCAAGCTGAATACCATCTGCTCCGACTATATGCCCCAAGAATGCCACAGAAGTTAGCCAGAATTCACATTTCAAAAATTTAGCATATAATTGCTGCTGCCGAAGAGTGCCAAGCACTGTCCTCAGATGATCAGAATGCTCCTCTGCTGATCGTAAATAAACCAATATATCATCAATAAACACAATCACGAACGTATCAAGGAAAGGTCGAAATACCCGATTCATCAAATCCATGAATACCGCTGGAGCATTAGTTAGCCCAAAAGACATAACTCTGAATTCATAATGCCCGTACCGGGTCCTGAAAGCAGTCTTCGGAATATCAGACTCTCGTACCCGTACCTGGGGATAACCCGAACGCAGATCTATCTTCGAGAAATATTTGGCACCCTGCAACTGATCAAACAAATCATCAATCCGGGGAAGGGGATATTTGTTCTTAATAGTCACCTTATTTAATTGCCTGTAGTCAATACACATCCGCAGTGACCCGTCTTTCTTTCTTACAAATAATACCGGCGCTCCCCAGGGTGATGTACTGGGTCTGATGAAACCTTTTTCTAATAAATCTTTCAACTGTTCCTTCAATTCTTTTAATTCTGCCGGTGCCATCCTGTACGGAGGAATAGATATGGGCTGCGTATCTGGCAACAAATCAATAGCGAAGTCTATCTCCCGCTCAGGCGGAAGACCCGGAAGCTCATCTGGGAATACATCTGAAAATTCATTAACAACCGGAACTGACTGCAAAGTAGGTGCCTCGGCTGTAGTATCATGCACACGGACCAGGTGATAAATATAACCCTTCTGAATCATCTTCTTAGCCTTGAGGTATGAAATAAACTTACCCCTCAGCGACGCTGTACTCCCGGACCACTCTATAACTAGTTCCCCTGGGAACTGGAAACGAACTACCTTCTGCTGGCAGTCAACATTAGCATAACAGGACGCTAACCAGTCCATGCCCATAATAACATCGAACTCTAGCATATCTAACTCTATCAAATCAGCTTTAGTACAACGATCAGATATGATAACAGAACAATCCCGATAAACCTGTCTGGCTATAACAGAATCCCCTACAGGTGTAGCTACCTCAAAAGGCTCTATCGGCTCGGATTCTATCCCAATCTCATTAGCAACAAGTGGAGCAATATATGATAAAGTCGAACCAGGATCAATCAATGCATACACAGATCGAGAGAAAACCAGTAAAGTACCTGTAACAACATTTGGCGAAGCCTCCTGATCCTGGCGGCTAGCCAATGCATATATGCGGTTCGAAGGACCGCTAGAACCTGAAGCACCGCCACGGCCTCGACCGCGACCTGCCTGTACCGGCATACCTCGCCCCGCAGGGCGCACAGCTGAGGGAGTAGAAGATGAACCTGCGACTGATCCCGTCGGCTGAACTGTACTGCCAGAACCACTCGCCATCGGACAGTCACGCATAATATGGCCCTGACGGCCGCAAGAAAAACAGGCTCCAGTAAGTCGATAACACTCTCCCGGGTGCGATTTCCCGCAATGGGAACAACGGGGCCTGCGTGGTCTGGGCTGGCTGGGACCTCTGGCTATCTGTGACCCTGATGCTCTGGAGCTCTGACCGGCCCCAGACTGTCCTGCACTGTCAAATCTCCTACCGGTTGGCTGTGTACCCCGGCCTGACGGAGGAAGATGTCTGCCTGACTGCTGCTGCTGAGGTTGTCCGCCTCGAGAATCTCCAGAATAACCTGCGGATCTGGCCCTCTTGGGCGGCCTCCTGTCCCGATCTCTGCTGGAATAATCAGCTCTATGTCGGTCCTCCATACCCAGGGCATAAGCCTGTAGTCGGGCAATATCCATGTCTGTCTGCAATGCCACCGCCATACAACCATCAATCAAATAGCGGTCTAACCCCATCACGTATCTGTGCATCCGATCGGCCATATCTGCTACTATGGTAGGTGCATACCGGGCCAAAGAATCAAACTCCATATTATACTCACGGACGCTCCGACCCCTCTGCTGCAGATGCAAAAATCGGTCAACCCGTGCCCGCCGTAACTCTGGGGGCAAAAAGTGGCGAGTGAAAGCAGTCACGAACTCGTCCCAAGTAGCTGGGGGAGCACCCTCACCCCTGGATAGCTCCCAGGACTCATACCAATGAGCAGCAACATCCCGTAGCCTATGCGAAGCCAACTCAACAGACTCAGTCTCTGAAGCCCTGACCAAATCTAGTGAGCGCCGCATCCCCCGAATAAAGTCATGGGGGTCCTCGTCGGGCTTAAACCCGAAAAACTCTGGAGGGCCACATAATAGGAACTCTCGAACCCTCACGCTGTCACGCCTGTCATCATCATCATCATCTCTCTGCCCACGTCTGCGAACCTGTCCCGCTACCAAAGTAGTCAATAGCTGTACAGCCTCCCTCAATGTCCTATCCTCCGCCCCTGGCTGAGGTGCTGGAGGCGCGGGAGCTGGAGCCTCTGGAGCTAATGGTGAAGCTGCTCCAGACTCCTCTGACGATGAAGACGTAGCAGAGTCTGCTGGCCGGGACGCAATATCACGCATCATCTGAGCGAGGGTTCGAGTACCCCTCTGAGCCCGGCTGGTCTCTCCTACCACGCCCTTTTTCTTCTGGGCGGCCGTCGCCTTTTTCGGAGGCATCACTGAAAGGAAAAACAACAACAGATCAGAACAGAATCATCCTAATAGCACAGCTCTATCGCACGATCTAAGATTCAAAGAAAGGAGGCTCCCTAAATGTCCCGTAGCTTCCTGTTTATAGATGTGGTGCACAACACACCGATAAACAAGACTCTACTAGACACGGTCTGTAGACATTCCGAGGACAAACCGCTCTGATACCACTTTTGTCACGACCCAACCCCGTAGGCCGTGACTGGTACCCGATCTGGGCACCCAAACACATCTATCAAATGCTATCTCAAATTTTTATCAAACGCATTCAAGTATATAGCAGAAGCCATCAAGGCTATATTTCAAATTTAGACAATTTCCAGAAAAATTTCGGCAGAGTTTCATTTATTTTTCGGACTATCCAAAATAACCCTGTACACAGCAAATACCAACAAAGGCCACACAGGGCCAACAGAACAACATATAAGTGTGCGAGCCGACAAGGCTGCCATAAACATATACAAAATGCATGCCTACAAGGCTGCCATAACGAAGGAGATCATATGGACACAACTGTACAGAAGTAGGCACGCACACCCACAAATAAGTCTACAGACCTCTAAACAGACCAAACGAATCATATGGCGGAACAGGGCCCCGCCGTACCCGGAACAAATATATATACATACATAACGAACAAAAGTATATACCAAAAGTGTATGCTCTGAAATGAGAAGAGCACTCCAAACAGCTGATGGGGATGTCCTAAACTAGGGGATCACCGAACTGTGCGTCTGTACCTGCGGGCATGAAACGCAGCCCCCGAAGAAAGGGGGTCAGTACGAAATATGTACTGAGTATGCAAAGCAGAATGTACAGAAAGCAAATCTGAGACGTAACGAAATGGGGGTATCAAACACAAGTGCAAATTCAATCTTATCAAATTATTTAGTTTCAAATATGTAAATCATGCATAGGGTACAGAAGAATATGGTCGCCCGCCTGTCGATAGCGCCATAACACAGCATAACACCAGAAAGATTTCAAATCTCCGTATCCCCGTCTCATATCACATCACAACATAACGCCATACACAGCATAGCGCCAAATATAGATGGAACCCGACCCTCTTTTGCGAGTAGCTCGGTGAACCATAAACACAGCATAACTCCGGAGTATATCAAAATGCGCACGATAACATAACCGGCCCGGGACTCGGCGAAGGGAATAACAAAATGCACGAATAGAGTCGTGAGTAGTCATATGCATAAAATCAATATCATAAATTCAAACATAAGCAAAACGATCATATTTGAAAATCGAATAGTAGTCTTAACAAATTCTTTCAAAATCTCCCGAATTTCATAAAAGGAAGTCGCGGGACCCACGGGTGGGTATTTACCCAAGTCGGGCCCGCTTATGAAAAACATACTCGTTATACGTAATGCAAAATTTTATAAAAATATATTGGAGCAATCCGAGCATTTATGTGAAAGATATGGCATTCGGATATTTCGAAGTTCCTTAAAGTGAAACCTTTTTGCGCAAAGTTCGAAAAGTGATTTTTCAAATACATAAAGGTTCATATTTCATCAGATCATACATAAGAGTGCCAAAGAACGTACACGGATCATAACATGCTCGGATTTCGGATTTGGAAGTTTCCTTAAGGCTCTAATTTAGCCTATAAAAACTAAGACATGCCAAAAAGAAAGGAAGTTGCCTTACATACCTCGAACGCACTCAAGATAGCCAATCTTAAGTAAATATCCAATCTACGCCTCGGGCTCCCCAAGGTCTACAATACGCCAACGAACACCAAACATTAGATAAGGGCATTTAGCCATTCATTCCAGCTAATCATTAAATTCTACAGAAAAATTCGGCAGCACTTCCCCTGTAATTAGGCCATCCTGAGAATTTAACTCGGCCATATCAATCAACAACAACCACAACAACCAACCTAACAACATTAATAATTAATCCGAAAGGTAATTCAACAATAATAGCTCTCTTGCCATCATTTATCAATTTTCATAAATTCAATTCGATGACTTACCTTCAAGCCCAAAATCGACGCTTATATGCTCACATACTAACCCGAACCCATACCAACAATATTTAAAGACATTCTAAGCAATTCATACAACATTTCCAACAATCCAAAATTTTCTCCAATTTAGCCGAGAACAGCCCCTAAACCCGAGGCACTCACTTTACACATTCCTCATTTTCAAATCATGATTTGCACCCACAATTCACATTCTAACAATGCTATTCATCAATATACAAAATTACATTGAATATACAATATCCTCCAAAACAGTCCGCAACAACTACAACATCAATTTGAGTCATTAAACGTTCATTTCCAACATAGAATTCATAGCGACGACGACTAAACATTAAGCGATATTAATTCAATTCTCGTTACAATAATGGCCTACCTTCGGCCATAACCTCCCACCAACATACAAAGATGATTCCCATTCATTTTTTCACTTACAACGATCACAACATGCTAATAAAGCTTTAATTCATAATTCCAACACCACACAACACACACCCCTTACACACAACTCATTTCCAACATATTCTTTTTCATGATATTCATCTAAATTAACATACTACAAGATAAAAACAACCTCTATAACACATAAAACATAGAGAAATCTTACCTTTTCTCTTCAATCCCACAATAGGCTAGGGTTTTCCAAGGATGAAAAATAAAGGGTTGATCGCTCAAACAACACCTCCACGCTACTTAGGGACCTCAATATAGTGGGTTTACATCAAGGAATTAATTTTGGAAGATCTAGAAATGGGACTTGGTTTATTTTTATTTTTATTTTTAAGTTGGCCGAGAGCCTTCTTTTGTGTGGTGTTCTTCACCCTTTTTTTTTTAAGTGTAAAAAAAAAAATGAAGCAAATGAATACTAGTAGTCATCTTTTATGCTAGCAAGACTTGGTCAAGGGTTCATGGCCCACTCCATGTGTTGGATTAATTAAAAGATGACACAACAATTGTGTGGGCACCACTTTAATGCCACACGGCCAAGGGCCAAATAATTCATGATTTCCAACTTCCAATTTTATCACTTTTGGTCCCAAATTTTCCTAATTGTTCCATGCCAACAAATTCATGCACAACTTATGACTTAAATAAAATCAAAGATCAAAAATCCCGACTTTGTATCCCGAAATAATCTTGGCCTTAAATTATCATAGCTCATCCGGGTTGTCCCAATATGTAAAAACACGGGACATAACAGTTGACTCGAAGTTGACTTTCGGATAAACGAACCATTTTTTGAAATCCGTCAATTTCGAGAGGTTCGGGTGGTCTTTTAAAACTAATGCAAAAATTCGGTTCGGTTCCCAATGCACTCGGGTGCATTTTGGGACTTGAGTTGGGAAGTTGATGTTGAGGTATCGGGGGTTGACTCAGTCAACGAGACCTCCATTGGGAATTCCGAGGTCACGAGTGCATTCATATCGTATTTTTATTTTTGAATGTGTATGTGGTATGTGAGCAGATGACCTCGGGTAACCGCCGTAACGGTCTGAGAGATCATTGAGGCGGGACCACCGCAGCGGTCCCGCTGCCGTAGAAGCAGTATCGGGGTGATTATTTCATTAGCTTAATTAAAAGCCCTATGCCACGACCCATTTGGCTCGGTAAGCGAACCTTCAACCCAACAATGAATAAATACACGAAAGAATGAATTTAAAACAGCGGAATAGAACAAATACGTAAGTCTCACGATATATCTATATATAAGTAGTAGAAAGTGCGGAAGACAATAAACACCGCCAGGGTCTAGTCTGAATAATACAAGAGCATCTAAGGAGAATAGTACAATCTGGAATATAATACATAAATGTCTTTGTCTCTGAAAGAGAAGTAAGTCATATGATGGGATAGTCTTCAAGGTCAGTGGACGCCATGCTCACCCTGGAAACTCGAGAAAAAGCCGAAGAGTCAATCAGCTACGGGTCACAGAAGTAGATTCGACCTGGTACTCTGCATTCATAAAAGAATGCAGCAAGTGCAGGTCAGTACAAACAACAGTACTGGTAGGCATCATCAACCGACTAAGCATAGTTAACACAATTCAGAAGATATAGCAGATAAGCAAGGAATCTAGCAAGTATAAGACAATATGATCACAACCAAGTATCCGTCATTGCCTATGTAAAGCATCTAAACCCAAATACGTCAAGTCCGAATGTATCCGATCCAGTCCAATCATCACCATCCAATCACCAAGTATCTCAATCAAGTCATAATGCAATGCAGTGCAATGATGGAATGAATGCAATGTAATGCCATGCAGATGAGGTGTACACATGTACTCCAGACAGAAATATCGACGTCTCGGTAGCACAACCTAGCGTGACTCGCGAAGTCTAAGTGCCACCCGTCCCAGATCTTTGCCCAACAGACAGACAGGACCCTGGATAATTGCTCACGGGGGAGTCTCACCGGCACCACCCTAGGCGACCTGCGGAGTCCATGCACTAACAACGATTCCGGGATATCATTAGAATCAGCCATGAAACAATGATGCCGGAATAGATCATTGGACATCGGCCATCTCACAATCACTCAAGTAAAAGAGTCTGTCAAATATCGGTCTCACACAATCAACGATTCCGAAATTGAACCTCGGACATCGACCTTCTCACAATCACTCAAGTAAAAGAGTTTATGAAATATTGATTTCATACAATCAACGATTCCGGAATTGATCTACGGACATCGGCGTTTTCACAATCACTCAAATAAAAGAGTTTATCAAAATATCAGTTTACTCAATCAACCATACCGGATCATCACCAGGTATCGGCTATGCATCATGAATGTGTGAGAATACGTGCAATGCGTATATCAATCATCAACAATCAAGTTCAATATCACAAGTACCAACAATGGGGTACGCCAACAATGTATCATATCACAATACCAATAGTGGTATGCCAACAATATATCAATATCACAAGTACCAACAGTGGGTACGCCAACAACATTCCAAGTACAAATACCAACAACGGGTAGGGCAATTCTATCTCAATCAAGACGATAACACAGATTCCAATATCTACCAACTACTCATGGCATCAAACTATCACAATGGAACAATCAAGCACACATAACGGGGTGGCTAGTCCAAACACACAACAGGGCCCAACCTAAGGCAATATCCAACCTGACTTCATACCCGAAGGTTCACATACTGTCTCTGACATTATAATCTAAATATGTGCTTCGCTATACGAAGTCTCACCAAAGGTAAGCCATAACCTACCTGGGATTGCCGAACCGCAACACCAACAACTCACTCCTTTGCCTTGCCCTTCCGCTGAACCTCAAAACCAAAGTAGTCTAAGCATAATCGAATTCTATATTAGAAATCATGAAGAATAATACCCATATTGCTACTATTTCTATTCGGTCAATTCTAACCCTAGAAATTGGAAAAACGGGCCCGCAAGGGCAAAAGGGGAAATAGTAAAATACCAAATTAAGTACTAGGCAATCATAATCCAACCATTAATTGTTGATTTAGCCCAAGGATTAGCCTAATTTCTGATTTCAAGTAAAACCCCCAATTTGGGTACAAACCCTAAGTGTTCAATTCCAAAATTCAATGCTAAAAGTGGAAGATATATGATTAATAAGCTTAGATTAGTCAATATCTAGCATAAACATCACCAATTTATCATTAATAATCCTAGGAACAATGTTCTTTCAAACCCTCTTTCAACTCTTATCACCATGGGTTTATTAAGGGAAAAGGGGAATCTAACATGATAATGGGTTAAAGGAAGAATGAAGAAATGAGCAAGATTTACCTCCAAGATCCTCCTCCAAATATCCTTAAGAGCAGTTTCTTCAAGCTCAACTATCGAAATGGGAAATAATGAGGGTCTAAGGCTTATTTAAGACACACTTAAATGAAAACACTGGCCCGTCACTGTCCCAACGGTAAAGTGACCACTATAGAGGTCCCGCTACGACGGCTGGTAGGCCGCCACAACGGTATGCCCAATAATACCCATGGC
The DNA here is from genome assembly GCF_019175385.1 of Lycium barbarum. Classification (NCBI taxonomy): domain Eukaryota; kingdom Viridiplantae; phylum Streptophyta; class Magnoliopsida; order Solanales; family Solanaceae; genus Lycium; species Lycium barbarum. The sequence continues at coordinate 34,003,071 of NC_083340.1, forward strand.
CGCCCCAGCGGCCAACACACCGCAACAGCTGTGCCGCTGGGGCTGCACTGGTGCCGCTGTTGCGGGCACCAGATACCAGCATCCCCCGAATTTTCTAAGTCTTCAATTGAAATCCCGAGTTATTCCCGAGGCCATTTGCTCACAAACCAAACACACAGACCCACACAAAAATATGCTGCGAATGCGCTCGTGACCTTGAAATTTCCAACGGGGGCCTCTTTGACTGAGTCAACCCCCGATGCCTTAATTCCAATTTCCCATCTCAAGTCCCGAAATGCATCCGAGTGCATTGGGAACCGAACCAAATACACATACAAGTTCTAAACGACCACCCGGACCTCTGGAATCGACGAAATTCTAAAAAAGGTTTGTTTGCCCAAAAGTTAACTTCGGGTCAACCATTTTTCACTTTAAGCTTATATTTTCACAAAAGTTGCCCGAATTCGGTCTGAATTCGGTCTAAAGACCTCGGAAAGCGTGCCAACAGCCCCTCGGGTCAAAAGTGAGCTAATTAATGCTCGAAAAAGGGCAAAAACGCCGAAGAGACTAGAACGACCAAACGGGTCGTTACACCCTAAGTCCCTCATTCTTTATTATTTCGACTTTAGAGTTTTTGAGAGCTTTTCAAGGTGATTCTTGGGGAAACCCTTGGTGGCAAGTTCTTCTATTTCCTTACTATTCCATTGTCCTTAATCACCTTAGAATCTCTTTATCATGATAGTTCATTAAGAGTTTGATGATTTAAAAGAGGGTTCCATGAGTTATTCTTTCTAGGCTTCTAAACCTTTATTTATTGTTTGGGTTAGCTTCATTAAGCATGGAATTGATGATTAGAACCTATTATTGCATAATTTCTTCCTAATTAGTGGCTAAATTATGGGATTGGAGGTTAAGGTTTATACCCAAATTTTGGGGTTTTGCCTAGAATCTGAATTTGAGTAAATTGTTGGTTCGTCTAGCTTGATATTGATGGGAATTTATCACCTAGAGCTTTAGTTTCATGTTAAGAACTATAGATTCCTAATTTCATCCTTCAAGTTCATAAACCCCTATTCCATAGGTTGGGGATTTGGGTCTTGAATAGAAGTTGGGTTTGTTTGATGTTCTTCTTGGTTCTAACTCCATGATTCGGATATGTTAGACTTTCATTATCTCAAGGCTGAAAGGAAAGGGAAGACCAAGGAGTGATTGTTGGAGACCTTGTTGTTCCGCCTTCCAGGTAGGTTACAGTTTACCTTATGGTGAGACTTCGGTTAACGAAGCGTATGTTTAGATGATATTGTGGGAAAATGCACGTAAGCCTTCGGGTATGAAGTTGGGATGGATATTTTCTCAGGTTGGGCCTTGTTGTATGATTTGGGCTAGTCACCCCGTTGTGTTATTGACTTATCTTGACCTATTTACTTGTTGGTTCGTTGACACATTGATGACATTGACATTGTGACCAGTGATATATCATGGATTTGATATAACGGTACGATATATCATGGATTTGATATAGCGGTACTTACTTGTTCGATACTGAGATGAGAATGGTGATTCATTGTGGCTTACTGTGTAGCCTTACTGTTGATGTTACTTGCGTGCCATGTGTGGTACTATTTTGGATTACATTGGTTATTGATATCACATTTCATCATATTCATACACATTTTCATGATACATTGATGTATGCATGGTTCTGGTACTGATGATGATATGTGAGAGAGTGTAGCCTCTGAGGTTTCTGCCAGAGAGCATAAAAGAGAGATGAGTGTTCGTTGCCCGAGGTTTCGTGCCGGGAACGATGGAGTGTCCGATGCCCGAGGTCTTTGCAGGGAGCGTGAGAGTGTGCTAGTGATTCGAGGTCATATTCCGGAGCAAGTGGTACATGGAATTCGCGGGTCCCCCATGGGTTATGATCGCCGAGATGTGGAGTCATTCCGTCCGGGACATGTTGTACAAAGCTGCATATGCATTGCATTTATCCTACATACATTATTTCATTGCATTGTATCTTGGTTTCTGTTGGTTGTATTGATACTACTGTGATATATTGATTCGAATTGCTATACTGAGACTTAGCACAATTGGGTTTAGATGCTACAACATAGGTGATGACTTGTATCGGGGATATGGCTTATTATTGATTTGTACTTGTTGGTTTATGTGTTTATCTTGCTTTGTCATCTTTATATACGTTAACTAGTCTTAGTCGGCCTATGATACCTACCAGTACTTGTTGTTTGTACTGACCTGCACTTGCTGCATTATTTTATGAATGCAGAGTATCAGGAGGGATTGACTTCTACTCTTCGTGGCTGACTATTCGAGGATTTGCTAATTCGAGTCTTCAGGGTGAGCAGGGGGACGTTCGCCGCCCGAAGATTCCTCTATCTACTATGTCTTTATTTCTGTTCAAGACATATGTTTCGAGACTATTGATGTATTTTTATTGTTCAGACTTGTAGTATCTAGTTAGATGCTCTTGTATGATTAGACCAGATTCTGGGTGGTTTTGATGTATTTCCTTACTTCTAAATTTTTCTTATATCATTATCGTCAGACTTACGTATTTCTATCTCTTTCGCTTATTTATTTGTTTATTCGTATTTTTAAGATTGTTGAAATAAGGATTCGCTTACCGAGGTGGGAAAGGTAGGTGCCAGCGCGACTTAGCGAAATTGGGTCGTGACAGTTGATAACCTCCCTAGTGGGTGAGTATATGCAGAAACTGATTTTTGCTTATTTGGGTGTCTGAGAATTTCTCTTTTTAAATAAAGTTGTGATCTTAGAGGTGTTGTCTTTTGATTTTAGCTTCTGGGGGTGGAGTTATATCATATATTTTGTGTTTTAATGATTCTTGAGATAAAAAAATTAGTTTATAGGTGGCAGCAAGCTCAAAATGCTTATTGTGTGTGTTGGTCAATAAGCATCGCGTCTCAACCTTGAATCCACACACTCATTGGCAATGAGAGCTGCATCCATAATTTGTCTCCCCTTAATGAAGGTCATTTGATGTTTATTGACCAAGATGTTTATTGACCAAGCTGTTCACCACCCTCTTTAATCTTTCTGCCAAGACTTTTGCAATAATTTTGTAGACTCCACTTATGAGACTTATTGGCCTAAAATCTCTCAGATTTGTTGCCCCCGCTTTCTTTGGAATAAGAGCTACATAGGTAGCATTGAAGCTTTTCTCAAATACATGATGAGAATGGAAATATTGTAGTGTGTTCTTGATGTCTTCCTTCAGCAATTCCCAAAATTTTTGGAAGAAACTCATAGGAAAACCATCTGGACCAGGTGCCTTATCTGATGCGCACATTCTGATGCATTCAAGGATCTCTTCCTCTTCAAACTCTCTTTGAAGCCACTCCTGATCTTCATTTGATATGATTCATTGATTCTTGAGATAATAATTTTAGTCTAAAGGTGGCAGTAAACTTAAGATGCTTATTAGCTATGTTGATAACCTCCCAACTGGGTATGTATATGTGCATAAAGTGATTTTTGATTATTTGAATGTTCAAGAATTTGTCTCTTTTTTCAATAAAGTTGCAATCTTAGAGGTGTTGTCTCTTGATTTTAGCTTCTGGGGTGGAGTTATATCAGACCTTTTTTGCTTTTACAAATACTTCATTGGCAAACTCAAGTTATTAGACAAGATGATAACCTCCCCATTGGGTGATTATGTGTGTTGGGGGGGGGGGGGGGGGGGTGTTAAGTGAAGAGAAAAGAAATGATAGGAACAGAAAATATGTTTTGCTTTGTGCCATCTTTGCCTCACTTAATTCTGTGCTCCTTGAATATGGTTGGTATATCTACTTTATCTGTTTCTCCTACCTTTATTCTCTTTGCTTTATCATTAATTTAGATGTCTGCATGATATATGATTCCTAATGCTAGAGGATTCTGGATTATGCTGTTTGTCATTATGCTTTTTCTATGTCATCATAAAACTCCAAGATTTATAGAGGGTACAAGGATCTTATTACAATAGGAAATGATGTGCTGTATTGAGAATGAATTTTAAGTTGTTGTTGAAGCCTTTGTTTCCTGATATTAGTTTTGTATGGTATTTGGAAAACCTTTGTTTCTTTGCATTTTAATTATCTGAAACTAGAATTATTCTTTTGTTGCTAGTTTCTTCTGTCTTTAGATTAATTTTATATTTTAAATTCTTTTTGTAGCCAAGTGATGCGGCGAGCGTACCCGTTTGATCCATGGACGTATGAAGATCATTTGGTGGCAGTAATCCTTATAACAACCAATGAAGTTCCATGCAATTGTATTAGAAAATTAAGTATGGTAGTTGATTCAATAGATGTAGTAGATAATTTATGATTAATAGTTGGAATGGATGTGATTAATGTTAGTTTTTGGGACTAATGATAATATTGATGTTGGAGTGGATGTGTTTAATGTTAGTTTTCATGACTAATGATAACTTGATTTATGTTAATGTCAATATGGCTTAATAATATATGATGTTACTTGATTTTAGTGAGCAATTTGAATGATAAATTGATGCTTATATTCGAAAAATCAGATCAAGGTATCATTTTTAGTAAAAGATGAGTACAATTTTTCAAACTTGAGGTTGAAACCCCCGCAAATAGTTATTTGCGGGACTTTTAAACCCCGAAATATTTTTCTAATTAGAAAAATTAAATAGCTAATTTTACGGATTACGGAGGTCATAACCGCCGTTAACATGTTAAACAACCGCCGTAATTTTGGTTGCAGCGGTCGACCAAAAAACCTTCGCAAATGGTTTGCGGGGAACAGAACCACAATATGTGCATTTGACCCCCGCAAATAGAGCGCTTTTTTGAGATCTGTCAACGAATATAAATCATTCAAACCAAATAGCACTCTAATGCAGTACACCAAACTAATTTGAAGCATTTATTCAAATCATGTTACATGTTTTTAGCACCAACATAAATTTCATAAACTTAATAACATTTTTATTTCGAATCATGTTCCATGATTTTGTCACCAACATAAAATTTTATAAACTTATACTCCCTCCGTCCCATAATAAGTGTCATCTTTGCCGAAAAAATTTGTATACGTACAAGCAAAGAGCTTTAATTTGATATATTATCTAGATCCTAACTCATTATACATGGGGAGTGGTGATCGTTTGAAGTTAGGGGTATGATATGCGCTCATTTAAAATGTCTTTTTGTAGTCCAGTTTCCAACTTGGTTTTACCCTAATGCTCTTCTTAAACCCTAATTCACTTCCAATACATCTTGTATACGTATCATCATGTCCACTTGATATCCTTCGTGGCTTCGTATCATTAACCTCGATCACATGTAAAGTAATTTAGTTAGCCTGTGTCGAACATCTTAAAATCATTTTAACATATCAAAATCTTTTAGGTGCTACGATATATAACTCAATCATATCGTTATACCACATTGATTTGGTATAACATAATACACCAAAAGTTTTATTAAATTATACCAGAATTAGTTGTACATGATTCTAGAATATAAATCAAAACATTGATTAAACAATACCAAATGTTATACCATGATTGTTTTACTCAATTTATTAAACTAAACAAGCTCTAATTGGTATATTAGGATTAGTACGTTATATATAATTCAAATAAACAAATCATTATTGAATCAAGAATCATCCACATGACAAGACTTTAAGGAGTCGTTTGGTTTAAAAATAAGTTATGCAAGGATTTAAAATAGATTAGTAATAGAGAGATTAATAATGTAAAAATTGTAATGCATAGATTATTTTTATTGAGCGTTCGATTTGTCATATTAAAAAATAGATATATTGTGTGCAACTTAAACCCGGGATTGGTTTAAAACTATATAAAGGTTCGGGAAAGGGATTGAGGAGACACAATGATAGTTTTGCATTTTGAATGTTTTGTAGGAAAAAATTTCGCGCTTCGCGCGGCCGTGAATGACCTCATTGATCTTGCACCTGATCCTTTTCTAATATTTGAATAGTATTTAAATATAACAAAAGGTAATAATATAATAGGCTGATTCTCGTAATTAAAAATGTTGAGAACAATCCAACTAAGAATTAAAAGATTTAGCATAGTCACATACTCAAGTACCTCTAATGAATAATATAAAATATTAGTCTTTGATCATTTTTTTGTAATCTTATATTTATTCTCGGCTCATAACATTTGTCCTTGGTATATATTTGTGTAGATGAAAAGTATGAATTTTTCAACTTTGCAGTGTACATTGTATACTCCTTCAGCAATTTTATGAGATGGTATTTTTGTAAATTTAGTTGAAAAATAAGAGATTAAATTTCATACTACCAAAATAAAATAAAAGCAAATATATAATGCTAGGTATAGGTAAAAAAACAAAAAAATAAAAATAAATCTATAAGGAATAAATAATTATGAAAAGAAAAACAATCATCTCACTTCTATGGTGTGCAACAAACTTCTTAAGGTCATTCAAAAGATAGTGTCAAGTTTCTTTTCAGAATTATTGTAATTTACTAAACAAACATATTATTCAAATGAAGCCTAAATAAATAAAAGAGTTGCTAAAAAAATAAATATCACGTCCAAATTGTTGGAAAATATGAGTCAGGAATATAGATTCGAAGGCTTGAAACGTACCAAACACTTTCCTAATTAAACACGATATGTACTCCCCCACTCCTCCGCGAGATGGCTGTGGAATTAACACTGGCTTTTCTCGATATTGTATGGAAAACTTTTAAGGAACTAATTAAAGGGAAAAAAAGATTATGCAATGATATTTAAGAAGCTAGCGTAGCAGAAATTAAATGGGAGAGAAGATTATACCTCCAATTTGTCTGCCTTCAACTTTATTGCAATGTTTTATTGTGGCCTTTCTTAAGATTCAAATTTTGTTCAGTAGCAACCAAAAAGACATGTGATTTCTACAAATAAATTAGTGTTTTATAGAGGCGTTTGAAGAAACGGTTAATGGCATCCAAATTTTATTGCCGGCGTAAAATGTAAAATCACAATGGTAGAAGTCTCTTCAATATTGGAAGCAATGGGCAGTGGAAATGGATGCATATGAAAGTATCACCGTAATGACGTTGAATGGAAGAAACGTGGATACATAATAACTGAGAGAGAGGTAAAATTTTGACATGACTATTTAGAACGACGACTGGAAATCTGGACACAACTATTCCGAACGGATGTATCAATTCATGTTTTTGCTGATTTATTAATACAATTAAAATATAGAATATAAGGCAAAAAATTGAGAATAAAGATAAATAGAGTCTGGCCTAGGAGAGTGCCACGTCACTGAGACTATGTCCTGCAACTATGTATAGATAGATATAGATTTAGAACGACGACTGGAAATCTGGACACAACTATTCCGAACGGATGTAGCAATTCATGTTTTTGCTGATTTATTAATACAATTAAAATATAGAATATAAGGCAAAAAATTGAGAATAAAGATAAATAGACAGCCTGGCCTAGGAGAGTGTCACGTCACCGAGGCTATGTCCTGCAATTATGTATATATAGATTATGGTATTATTATACCACATTGATCTTTGTATAAAGTAATACTGTCCATCAATTGGTGTATTACTAGGTTTAGTTATACATGAGTCTAAAAGTAAACCAATTATATTAGGTTTAGTTATACATGAGTCTAAAAGTAAACCAAATATCTGATTAAACAAAAAAAATTGTACCGTGTTTATTTCACGCAATCCATTAAACCAAAGGAGCTATTAGGTTTTAACAAGTTATCTCCTGATCTTTGATGACCAACCTTTCTCCTTTTTAACTTTATTCACCTCTTTCGTTACTTTGCATTCACCATTTGAAGCATTTCATAACAGTCGTGACGCCATTCTCCGATTTTTCTTTGGAAATGACACCAAAGTACTTTTGACAACGCGATGGATCTTGGAGTGCTAGACTCAAAGACATGTCGCGTAAACTTGAAAACGGAAGCACAATTGACGAAATCATTTCAGAAACAATTTGCACATGCCCCAAGTTAACTGTTTAGATGAGATAACTGCATTGTCTCTCAGAAATAGATATTGGGGTACGCCGTAGGAATGTTACTGAAATTATGAATGGGACCAACACAAACTGAAATGTAACATCAAAACAGAACTTCATCATCAAGGAATGACACTGGCATAACCGAATCTGATAATCAACTCAAGCTTTGTCACTCCAGGCAAAACTATGCAAAAGTCCCAATGACACACCAAAACCAATTTATTTAACATTACAGTATCCAGTGCTGTATCTAAACAAGTATCGATTGTACAAGGATACTGAACCCAAACTAGAACCAAAAGGATATTACACTGGAAAGTATGCTTCAACACGTGGACACGAATTGTGACCACAGATGCTGAAACATGAAATATCCATGAAGGCTGTGAGAAGACCACTCTATTATAAATTGAATCACATTGGAAGAAAAACTTGAGGGCAAAAAAGGCCCTAAAGATCACACAGATTCTCCAGAACAAAACCTTGTAGACGACATACTAAATTTACAATAGCATTCTGGATGAAGGGACAAAGAATCACGGAACATACCCAATATCCTTGAAATACTCATGCTCAAGGGCATTCCGGGCGGTGATTCTCTTGCTGGGATCCAAGCAGAGCATTTTCTGAATGAACAATAAGGGATGACGTGAGTAACACCGGGGCAAGAGATTTCTGACAATAAAATGAATTCTCTGGATATAATATTACATAATTTTAAAGACCTACTCATTGTCCATGCCTAAGAGAAGCATAAAAACACACGGAATTTGCTATAATAAAATGGTTGATAAACACACAAAACACTGAAGCCAGACTGCCTCATCATCCTCAAATAAAAAATGGAAGAAAAGCAACAACAACACACCCAGTGTAATCCCACAAGTGAGGTCTAGGGAGGGTAGAGTGTGCACAGGCCTTACCCCTACCTTGGGAGGTAGAGAGGTTGTTTCCGAAAGAGAGCCACATGATTAGAGGAGAAGGGCATAGACTAAACACACTGAAACAAGTATGTGAATAACGATCATGTTTCGAAAAGGAAAAAGCGAATGGTAAACATGAGTGGGGCAATTTGAACTACCTCTAACCTTTAGAAACACTAAAGGGCAGCCCGGTGCACTAAGCTCCCGCTATGTGCAGGGTCCGGGGAAAGGCCGGACCCTAAGGGTCTATTGTACGCAGCCTTAACCTGCATTTCTGCAAGAGGCTGTTTTCACGGCTAGAACCCGTGACCTCCTGATCACATGGCAGCCACTTTACCAGTTACGCCAAGGCTCCCCTTTAGAAACACTAATAAGGCAAATTTCTTGCTGCTATAAATTGTTCAATGTGCTTCAAATGTCAGGTGGACATTGCAACTTCACGGATAGAGGTCCAAATAACCAGCTAGTTCTGGACACTCGATGAACATTTCAACTAGAATAGTTCTCATGGAAAATCAAACACATATGCTGGAGATTCATTCAAAATTCACGTAATATCCATACTCATAAGATGTATCTTTCATCTGCAAGTTATAAAAAACTTACACGGAGAAGATCAAGGCCTGCTCCATCAACATTTGGGACGATAATTGCCAGATCCTGCAAGTATGAGGGTATTCAATTAAGTACTTAATTGAATGAGATCGTAGAAATCTGGACAGGAAAATCAGGTAGAAACGAAGAGAAATAGACCACCTTAGGAGGCCATTTTGGGAAGGCAGATTTAAAATCAGGTAGAGAAGTCACTCCAGGCCATGTATCCTCATTTGGAGTACCCATCACTCTTCATAGAGAGGAAATTAGAGAACATCAAACAGGGGAAATCTGATTACATAAAGCACAAGGAACAAAAAACTAATTCCTTCTCACTAAAAATTTATGGCCAATTTTTTATAGAAATTATAGGCATGGACCTTACACAGATGAAAGATAAACCATAGCATAAACCCAATTTTGAAACCATTCCAACCATAGAGCAGTAGAAAAGATAGATTAATTGACAAATAAAAATGCAGGTCAGCATGAAGAAATGAAGATCACAATCAAAGATAAGACAGCTAAAACTAAAGCTACAGGGAACTTGAAGCCAAATTTTGTTCAGAAACCCCATTCCAAGCACATTTGTTCTGCCTTTTGCCTTTATTTATTCAGAGATTTTGGATTATGATGCATGACAATGGAAGTGTATCGTTTCATGCTCATCTCCTTCTGACAAGGATCTGGAACAGTCAACAATGAGGAAACAAAATTTTACTTTATGAAACCATGTCCATCATCAAAGCATTAGCGTGTACTTTTTGTTTGTCAGCAATAAAGCATCAACAAAAGGACAGATGTGTATATTAACACCTGAAAATCTTGAAAAGTTCATCAATCTCGGAGTCACCAGGAAACAGAGGGCGCTGATTCACCATCTCAGCAAATATGCATCCAACTGACCACACATCAACAGGAGTAGAGTAATGGCGTGATCCAAGCAGTATTTCTGGTGCCCTGTACCACAATGTCACCACCTGAAACAAGAAAGTCAATCATCAAAGTTCAAATAAGACAACATATGGACAATACCATCAAAAGGGTTCTGGATCTTAAAGAAGCAAATATAAAAGGTACAGACTCCACTTTTTAGACAACTGACAGACAGCTTGGAATAAGAGCCCAGTGTCATTATGTTAATAAGAAATGGCTTGGCTTTTAGCAGCGCCCTCAGAATCTAAGTCTTTTGAAGTGCCAGGGGTTGTAGCTGTGGTAGGGCTTTCGTTCTTATCGCTCCGGGTCCCGGTCTATATGACCTCCGGACAGTACTGTAGAAGCAGGTAGTAACCAAACCGTTAAAGAATTTGTTCAAGGGGGACCCCTCTGTTGTGGCACTTTTAAAAGGGAGTATCAGATTAGGCTGTCACTACTCTAGAAGAGAAAGTGTAGCTGGCACGTTGAACCATGACTGTACGGTGAAAGATATCCCAGAAGTCATGGCAAAGGAGATAGTATTAAACCAAAATATGTTGTTGCAATGGAGCCTGTACAATTACAGGTGGGGATGTTAAGTACCGATTCTGATAGTACTGTTTGGGGAGTCCATAAGCTAATTCTTGACTTATCTGCTAAGCTAATAGAATAACTAAAAGCTATAAATGGTTAAGCAACACTACATAGAGAAACAATTTATTCAGTTAGATAAGTTGGATAAATCTTAACGAAGATTTCTGACATGACGCAAGTTTCAGTGCATAGCCAACCACTTCCCCTCGGGCTTGAAATGGAATATGAGATAAGGTAACAGAATAAGACAAGGTCCAACGAATCCTCGAGAGGGCCGGAAACCATGTTTGTACCTCATGAGTGAAAGTTCTAACAGGAATACCAAATGCTCTAGCCAATCCAAAGTCCGCCAGCTTTAAAGCATTTGTACGTCGATCTATCAGCAAGTTCTGAGGCTTCAAATCTCGATGAAGAACTCTATGAGAATGACAATAAGCAATACCACGAAGTATTTGATACAAAAACATCTGCAGAATTGGAAAGATTAATTAATTGCTGACCATAAGCAAGAAGCCTGTGAAACTGATAAACCTTAACCACTCAAGTAGCACTTTATCAAATTACAAATGAGATAAGAGTAATTTTTGTTTCCAAGTATTTTTGCTTGGCTCATCACCCTCCCTCTTGAAGTAAAACTGTAAATAGAGTTACAAGTTATGACCAGCTTCCTGATGAAGCAACAAAACCAGCAAATGGCTAACACACAGTGACAAAGCAAACCTCCAAAGTATAGTAGAGATTCTACTCACTTTAACCAGTCGTGGATCCTTAGAGAATTCAGGACACGAATCCATGTGCTTCTTCAAGTCCAAGTCAAGATATTCAAAGACTAGATACAATCTCTTTTCACTGTGCACCACATCCTGCAACCTGTGACCAATAAGGAAAAGGAACTTTCTTGGATTTGCAGAAGATACTGGTACAAACTAAAAAACGGTTTTTACCATGTTACAAAAAAAAAAATTGATTTAACATAGCAACTGAAGGTACTGAGGTGTACGCTGTGAATCTGTTATCTACTCTCTAATTTGAGTAATTTCTTCTAACTCAATCTGCCAAACCAACTAACCCACATCACGCAGACCTTCTGGCGTCTACTCATGGCATTCCCCACACACAAAAAACCATCCAAAGGACGTCCCTTTTGCACTTACAGAGATTAAAAGAATAATCAAATGGCAGTCCAAGCATCATGCTAGTTTTACTTTTACTCTTCTCTCATCATCATTAAGAAAGCAACTGTACATTTCAACCCGATACAATCTCTTAGTCTTATAAGGTCAACCAGTTTCTAAACCTTTCAGATATATAAACACCAAATTATATTGTGTTGTTAAATAAATCTAGGGCTGGGCATAAATACCGAAAACCGAAAAACCGAACCGAAACTTCAACAAACCGAACCAAACCGAACCGAACTAGTTTGGTTCGGTATTTGGTGTCCACCTTCAAAAAACCGAAACCGAAATAGCCGAACCGAAGTTTGATAAAACCGAACCGAAAAACCGAACACACACCGAAATTTAATACATTACCCAAAAAAATTAAAATAGTCCAGGCCATTAAGTTTAAAGCCAAAAAAACCCAATTGTAACAAGCCCTCTTTTGCATTTGTATCCCTAATTTTCTACTTCAGTTGAGAAAATCAAATATGTTAAGGAAGGCAACTAGGATGTGTCTTTAGGATTAATGTATGTCCTTTATGTGTTTTCTTAATTATTCTTACGGTATGTATATAACACCTAGTAATCCTATATCATGGTTATAGTTTTCTATTCTTGTATATCTTGTTTGTTTATTTGATTTTGATTTCAATTTATCAGTTTTATGTTTTATTGCTTTTGAGAATATGAATTAGTATCAAGGGAATCGCTTCTACTATCATATCAAAAAAACCGAATTGAAAAAACCGAAACCGAACCGAACCGAACCGAACTTTAAAAAACCGAACCCGAAATAGCCAAACCGAAGTTTGATAAAACCGAACGAAAACCCGAACGCCCACCCCTAGTTAAATCTCCAAAACCACAAGACAGATCAACAAAATAAAAAATAAAAAAGAAAAGAAAAGTTTAAAAACAAGGTTTAGCTAATATACAAAGAGTTGAGGGAAAAAAAACTAAAAGCTTAAATATCCCTAAAAGTTTTCTATCAGCTAATGCAGGAATGACTGATGGGCTTCTTTGTTTTTTAGATAGTCTACCTTCAAAAGAAATTATGTGGCCTAGTAGTCAATGAAGTTGCTTGAAAACCATGAGGTCTCAGGTTCAAATCCCAAAGGAGGCAAAAACACCAAGTGAACTGTTCTCATCTCTCCAAGCCGTGGTGGACATTGTTACCTGATACTTGTGCTGGCTGGAGATAGCAAGTACCCCGTGAAATTCGTCGAGGTACATGCAAGCTGGCCCGGACACCACCGTTATAATAAAAGAAAAAAGTTATTGGTTATTGCAGGACCCAAAATGTTAGATGTGGTTTTAAACTTTTAATACATACATGCACAACTTCTACAATACTACTAAACTAAATAAGTTGTTGAAGTTTACAATTGTAGAATCAAAGTAAAACCGTATGGCTTTCCATACTAGAAGTTGCCTACAAACTATTGGAGTATAACCATTACGAAGTAGAGGTTATCAAACCCAATCAAACTTGAACAAGCGCTGGATTTAGAGTGGTAAAGCAAGGAGGAACAATATATGCCATGAGGATTCCTCCAGGACATATTGAAGCAACAAATATCAGCTGCTAAATCCTGTCCCGACGGCCCAAAGTAAGACGCATGGGGAAAGATTCTCTTCATTAGGGACTCCTTTTTACAGCATTCACATAGGATTGGTATTTAAATGAAATTTTCACGAAGTGAAAGAAGTCGGTAAAAAGGAATAGCACAAGGCCAGAAAGCAAAATGAGATTCACTGGTCTCGTGAAAATTAAAATAACGAAGGTCCTCTATTAATCTTAATAGAGGTGCATTAGGCAACAGACAGAAACTGAACCTCACATATAATCAACCTCATATTGATGGCATAATCACAAGAAACATAAGCACGGCCCAAATTACACTCTATGACAATCACAATAATACAATTACATAGTAATATCATTAAATTATACCTCACAATATTAGCATGCTGCATCTCTTTCAAGAGAGAGATTTCTCTAATAGCTGTGCTTGGTACTCCCTCATCTTCCTGCTCCAGCCTTATTTTCTTCAGTGCAATAGTTTCATTAGTCACACGGTCACGAGCCTTGTACACTACACCATACGTTCCTTCCCCAATCTTCTCAACTTTTTCATACTGCAATTACTCCAAAAATCACTATCAAAATAAGAGTAATCCTAAACCCAAAAGCAACTACAGTCTAAAGATACAGATAATAACTCCTTTACCTGGTCCATCTAGTTCAACTGAATGGACTCCCTGAAAAAGAAAGCAGTCGAAACACAAAAAGATTTTCAGACAGCAAAGTAGTAAGCAAATAAAAATATATATACTGTAGTACATATTAAGCCTTACAATGGAAAGCTAATCCAAAACATATTATACATTCGACTATCAACTATTGAAGTACTCCCTCCGTCCCAGCTTATGCGACACTCTTTCCTTTTAAGTCGATCCCAATAAAGAATGACACCTTTCTATATTTAGTAACAATTTAACTTTAAACTTACCACTTTACCCTTAATGAGATAATTTATAGCCACACAAATATCTACGGCTTATTTTAGGCCACAAATATCAAAAGTCTTCCACTCATTCTTAAACTCCGTGCCCAGTCAAACACCTTTACTTAAATTGAGAATAAGGGAGTAACATTTAAACACATTTTCACGTCAATGCAGATCCGAGATTGCAATTTTCGCATTTAAGCACAGAAAAGGCTTTAGTGGATCAAACTTTAGTGTTTGGTTAACTGACATTGTTAAAATACTTTCTCCATGCAAAATTGCAACTTCACACTTGGAAACTATTACTAGGAGACAGTAATAACATGGATTAGGGAAAATCTATTTCAGTTGGTTTCAGTGTTGTAAGATAAGATTGGCCATCTTCAATTAAAGACACTACATTTTTAACATAACTAAATCAGAGATCTCCAATTCAATTAACTCTAAGCATCGAAATTAACCTTGAACAGATAATTGACTAAACGGAAAATGTATAGAAATAAAAATAGACTTCATTATTCAAATGTAGACAAATTCTAATAAAGCTTCGAATGTAATGATTTACATAGGAAAGCGAGGAACAATGTGGAGTTACCTTTGGTCGGAAAAATAAAAAGAGCCGTCGTCAAGTGTCGGCGTACTTGTTTGGACTAGACTCAACTTTACTCTTCTTTTCCCTCTGTTTGCATACAAGTCCAAAATGCATTTCACCTTTTTTATTTTATTTTATTTTATTTCCTTTTAATAATGTAATTTTTTATATTTTAATGAAATTTATATTAATACTACTCCTTTTTGTTTTCTTTTTTTTCTCGCCAAGGATTTGATTTTTCCATACCCAATACTCGAACTCAAGACCTTTGGTTAATGGAGGCAGTGGCGGAGCCATGATTTATGCCAAGGGGGTTCAAAAATATAAAGAAGCCATAAATGAAGAAGTTAAGGGGGTTCAATGTCTACTATATATACATAAAAAATAATTTTCACCTTGTATATACAGTGCAATTTTTCGCCGAAGGGGGTTCGGATGAACCCCTTCTATAAGGCTAGGTCCGCCACTGAATGGAGGAGCAGTTTCATCTACTGCACCATATCCTTTGGTGGTTATATTAATATTACTTTACTAGTTATAACAATGATAAAATAAATCTGAAAACAGACTCCAACGAAATACTCCTAGAGGAGGTATATGTTGTTATATAGTTTAAACTATTCACTATTTTGAAAATTTTCAATTTAGCTAGGAAGTTTGTCGCAATGTAATGCTAAATAGCTACTCCCTCCCTCTCAAAAAGATTGTCCTCTTTTGACTTGGCAGAAAGTTTAAGAAATAAAGGAAGACTTTTGAAATGTGTGATCCAAAACAAGCTCTAAATATTTGTGTAGTTGTAAATCATCTCATAAAGTTAAATTGTTTCTAAATATAGAAAGGGGACAATCTTTTTGGGACGAACTAAAAAGGAAAGAAGGACAATCTTTTTGGGACAGAGGGAGTAGTAGTTTACGGAATTTTCTGATAAACTAGCAGGCAATTTTATTGTTTACCTACTGAATTCGTCCTTCTCTAATTTTTGTTTTTTTGAAGTGTGGCATGAAATAGTAAGGAGATTCACATTTGGAAACCAAATATGATTTCTTATTAAATTATTGATTATTTTATGAGGTATCACCCATGAAATTATTCATTATTTTCTGAGGTGCTGCTCGTGAAATTACTGTGAATGCATATGTTATGGGAAATGTATGTTTTTTTTTTTTACGAAAAAGGGATAAAAATGTCTTTAAAGTATGTGAAATTCACTATATTTATTATCCGTTAATAGTTTGGTTCAATCATGTCCTTGTTGTTACTTTATTGGATAAAAATGTCTTTGTTTTATACAGAACTTAACCGAGGACATATTGAGACCTATACGCACAGTATAAGGGTATATTTGGTCCAATTTAATTCTGCATTTACGAAGTAATTTGATTTAATTGTAATGAATTTTCTGAAGACATCACATAGAACACATTAAGAGCCATTTTAAGCAACTTAACACACCATTTTGTACATTACAAATTAGAAGTTCTAAATAACAATACAACAATCATAACGTTTTAAAACAAGAAAAAATATTACATTGCTCCAAACCATGAAATATTTTTACATTCCAGTAAACCACTGATTGCCATAAGATTAAGTCATGTAGTGACTACTTTAAAACTCAAGTTCATCCATTAAGCTTAATTAAGTAAGCAATATCAATTCAATGATTATTGATTATTATAACAAATTTATAATTTTTACTTTTTTATATTAATTTGATGTAATTAAATCTTTTATATACATAGCAACTTAAGACCCCCTTTATGGGTTGTAGGAAATGTAATTAAAATTTTATATAAGGTATTAAAATTAAGGAAATTTATATTATACCGGATGATTGTTGCTTTATTTTTATATTTTGCCTTGAAGTTCTATTCTATGTTCAATATTAAATTAAACCTTACTGGAGCTTGATTTTTAATTTAAACTAATAATGTATATCATCCAATCACATTTATGCGATTGGTAATTTAAACTAGTAACACTCATATTTTGCTTGATCAACCAATTTATTATAAATTTAGTTTTTTTAATGGTTTACAGGGAACTAAATATTAAAGAGCTGACTCGGGCTCGATTATACTTTAAGAATCTTTGGTTGAGCTCGGCTTGGCTCTGTCCCGCCCCGAACCATGGCCTGGGCGTAACACGGCACTCGGTGCCTAACTGCATGTGACCGAGAAAATCACATGGCAACATGGGACATTTACTGATGCGGAATATAAGTTAAAACATGAAAAGCCTGAATAAAACATGTGACATCATAATAATACTATTTTAAAATATAAGTGCGGAAATAGTCTGAAAACATGATAATGTAGCCGACAAGGCTAAACACAACTGAGTATCTCACATGACATGCTAGACTAGTCAATGAAATCTCTGAACATGAATCTGAATACTAACTTGTTTACCGAGACCAGGCCCCCGGCATACCTCTACTGCATGGCATGACATGAACATAAATAAAGATAACACCCCGAATGAAATGGGGCTCACCAATAGCTGATACGAGAAATCCTAGCGTGCAGATCCGTCGTCCTGTAAATCAATGCCTGCATCGTGAAATGCAGGCCCCGGGCAAAAGGGACGTAAGTACATTTTAATTGTACTTGTATGTAAAGCAACTGAATGAAAGAACTATAAGTGGGTGTTCGGGGAATGGGCAGCCCAAATCAATAACATGGATACATGAAGTAATCTGAAACTGTAACTGTATACTGAAACTGTAACTGTAAGCTAAATTTGTACTGTAAACTAAATCTGTACTGTAAGCTGTAACTGAAGCTGTAAACAGTAAGTTATAACTGAAACCTGGATATGACCATGATCTGCATGATCAAGCTGAAACTAAATAAAATGTTTTAAGTATATATATCTGTGGGAAAGCCTTAGTAAAATCGACATGTAACCACCACGTGAGCACGTGGCGTCTGATCTCTGCCCGATCAGCTAAGCCATCTCATACCTTGCCGAGGTATGAGACATGAACATGACATGAATGAATCCAATCAATAAAATCCTATAAGGGTAACATGAAGGAATCGTCCTAACTGGGCGGATCGATCCTTATCCTACATTAGCATGCATAGTTTCAGGCTATCTGAGTTTTCTCGGTAATCTGTACTACTCCCAAAACATGAACATGAATATAGGTGGCATCTGAGCCCATGGTTTTTTTATAACATAACTTGTAAACATGACTTGTAAACATGGCTTGTAAACATGACTTGTAAGTATAATATTACATGTGTATAGATATATATCTTGTGTAAAGCATGAAAACATCTATGATTCATGGAGTAGAATAATATTTGTTTATGACTTGTAATTGAGAACCCATGGAATTCAAAACATGAGTATTCGTGGATTACAGATAGTACAAATAACGGAAACATGGTTGAGCATGATAATATAGAATTATTGCTATGTATCTAGGGTTTATCATGAACCGAGACATACTTCTCAAATTCTGAGGAGAAAACGTGTTTCATGAATTAAACGTAGCGTGGGGAAGAACAATGATGTTCCCTCACGTAGATAGAAACCTTACATACTATAAAGGCTCCAATCCAACGAACTAGTTTGCTTTTCTGATGAAGAACACCAGAAACCCTAGCTTGAATCACTTGAGAAGGATTACCGATTTTCGTTGCTACTGTTCACAGCTCAAAGGGCATTTCTCCGGACCTTTAAATCAAATCTTCACCGTTCAGATTTTAGACTTATATGTTATGAATACTCAGGTAAAATTTGGGTTCGATCCAATGGTTAGATTATAGGAAAACACCAAGTGAATATGACTGGTCGGAGTGAAAGTCTACAAATAATACCAACTCTTCATGACTCTTGATTTTATAAAGTGCCTGGGTGGATGAATTTATTCTAGTGTTTAGAAATGATGTAATCTTGTAGAATACAATGGTTCTTGATTAAAAGATTTACCTTGGAGGAAACCTTAGGAAACTAGATCGACAAACCAAACTCTTGATGATTTCTTGATTTTTCTTGATTGCAAGAATGAGTTAGTTTCTTGCGGTTCTTGAAGGATTGGAGTGCCTAGGTTCCTTAGAGATGGAGGTAGTGAGAGAATAAATAGTCTCTTAGGGTTTAGACTAGCGTTAGGGACGTTTTTACTTCATAAAATAATAAAATAAGGAGTCCCAATTCGAGTAGGAAAAGGCTAAAAAAACGTAACCCAAAATCTGAAAATTATGCTTCAACCAGCGTTAGTAAATCAGGCATAACTCTTAGCATAGAGCTCCGTTTTAGTTGGACCATATATCGCTGGAAAGGTATTTAAAAGGACTACAACTTTCTTCACAAATTCTTTATATGTTTTCCGAATACTAGCTTTAAGTGAGGCCTTGTGCAAACTCACTTGAAAACATGGCCCGTAGAGTAGCTTCCGACTATACTTTGCCCAAAGACTCTTCTTATAACTTGATTGGTTTTCGAAATACTTCCTATACTCCTCATCTTGGTTCCATTATGTTCCCGTCATAAGGGTCATACCTTAGCCCGAAGGTATGAGGTGTTACAGGCTCGGTATTGAAAGAAGCTCGGTTGGGCTCGGCTCGCTCAGCTTGATGCCCAGGTACCCCGTTTCAATTCTATATGTGACGGTGTTTGATAAAGTTTTTGGGAACTTGTGACCTCAAACATGAGATAAAAAATTTGTGGCTATAAAGCATGTTATTAAGGGTAAAATGAAAATTTTAAAGTTAATTTTTCAAATATAAAAATGTATTGTTCTTTTCTTAACGTACTAATTAAAAAATAGTCAGGGGCAGATCCAAAACTTTACTTACAGGTTTAGGGGAACCCAGTAGGTTTTGCTTATACCTTGTGTGAACCCAATTAATATTTTAATCTATTTTGAAATGACTGTAGGAACCTATAAACATCAAATCCTAAATCAATCTTTGAAAATATTGTCACATAGAATTAAGCAGGAAAAGTAATTCTTCTCTTTCCTTGTAATGACAGAAGGTTTAACATAGACCCTACCTATATATCAACGTTAAAACGTGAAATACATGAAAGTGAGGGATGGGGAAACCCTACATACTTAAATCTTGTGTGAGATTGTACATTCTCAATTAGTTATAATTGACCAATCAGTATTGTGGTGGAGTGATAAGTACTCTTTCATTCTTATTACGAGGTTGTCACGACCCAAACTGGAGGGCCATGACGGCCACCCCTACCTATCGAGCACCACTAAACATGCTTTCCTATCATGATCATAAACAAGAGTGAACCTCGGGGTCACCAGATGAAAATCTGCTAAATCATATAAAAAATATGCTGGAAAAAGGATGAGCCCAAGAAGACATACTATACAACTATGCTGGACAGAACTATGCAAGTCGACAAGGCCATCATGAAATACTGTACAACAAAATATAGGTCGAAAGGGGCCATACAACGTCTAACTAATCCATGACTGTCTACAAGCCTCTACTGGAGTATATGACGAAACAAGGTCGGGACAGGGCCCCGCCATACCCATATGCACACAAAAGAATAACGTACCAAAACACAACAGCAACTCCGGAACAAGAGGAGTGCTCAAATATCTGCTGAACAACAGCCTACAGTAGCGGATCGTCAACCTGTCTACCTGAACCTGCAAGCATAAAACGCAGCGCCCCCAGGAAAGGGACGTCAGTACGGACAAAGTACTGAGTATGTAAGGCATGAAAGTAACATGAAATAAGCATAAGAGAACATAGGATGAGATGTATACAACCTGTATGTCTGAACTGCCTCTATGGGCCAATGATATACATAAATACTGTGCATGCATGCATAAGGGTCATACATACATATATATATATATAAATACTGTGCATGCATGCATATGCGTATATAACGCCTGTCAAGCCCACACACACACACATATATATATATACATATATATAAAAATACTGTGCATGCATGCATATGCGTATATAACGCATGTCAAGCCTCTGTGGGCATCCCATCGTATCATATCAGCCTTTGTGGGCATCATCATCATCATCATCATGTGACCAGCTGATCAGGTGGTAGTGCGTATATAACGCCCTCACCTTCCCCATCCCCCATATATAATACATAATATACGCATATATAACGCCTGAGGGGTCATAGGTCTGTATATATATATATATATATATATATATATATATATATATATATATATATATATATAGTGCCATGCATGAATATGATAAG
Organism: Lycium barbarum; assembly: GCF_019175385.1. NCBI lineage: Eukaryota > Viridiplantae > Streptophyta > Magnoliopsida > Solanales > Solanaceae > Lycium > Lycium barbarum. The sequence goes on from NC_083340.1 coordinate 34,024,589, forward strand.
AGTACATCCTGAACCTGTCGGAGTGATGTAAGGTCGTTATACCTCCGAACATCGTTATGAGATAGCATTTCCATTAACATGTGACCAGTGTTTTAAAAGGCGGGGGCGTAAGGCAGACGTTTTATATTTTCCCCGACGAGGCGTAAGCCACGAGGCATGGGGCGTAAGCCCCACGGGTATATATTTTTAGTATTCGTAAAATATTATAATTACAATAAATATTTTTTAAATAGGTAAAATTACATAAAAAAATATTAGTGAGGATTAATTCAAGTCAATATGATATTAGCCATGTGTTTTAAAGACATTACCTAGGATGTTATTATAAAAACTTTATTTAATAATATGAAGATTTGAGTAGTTTAGTTCAAAGTTTTAAAACGTAGATAGTGTTTTTTCTTTCTTTTGTTATATATATTTTGTACTTCTTTTTACAATCTTCAATATTATTTAAGAGAAACTTAAACCATAAAATTCATCGGTAAAAATTTTTGGGGCCTCAAAAGTTTGAGGGTCTAAAACAAAAGCTTTACTAGCCTCACCCTTGAGTCACCCCTGCTTACAACTTGCAATTATATATAACATAATTTTACAAGTATAAACAATACAATGAAATAAAAGCTATTATGTAATACAAATCAACTTTAACATCTTAACTTTTCAAACAATGAAAAAATCACAATTTCTTAAAACAATATTACTATCATACTATTCATTTTGTATCAATAAACTTTATCAGTATTATAATTAAAACGTAATTCCTTCATGAATAAAATGAAATTACTTTCAACTAGCAAAATAATAAAGTATGATATATAGGACAAAAGATCAATGACAAGTGAAAATGTACAAATCGGCTATGTATTTTTAAAAGAAAAATTAAGTGATATTCACCCTCACGATGTTCTCAAATAGTAAATATGCAATACTACGACTTTTATTTGAGTTACACTAAATCTTCTTATTTCTATAGATGAAAAACTATATATTAAGTATCATTCATTTGTTAAAGAATTATAAGGGTCAACGATTTTAATTAAAGAATTTAATATATAAATTGTGTAAGAACTGTTAGGTGAGCTCCGAGCGTTGGGCGTTAGGCGTGTTTAGGGCGTACAGTCGGGAGCTTAGGGCGTAAGCCTCACAGGAACTAAGCCCAGCACGTGAGCCCGAGGCGTTTTGCCAGTGCCTCGCCCTGAGGCGAGCCCGAGGCGAGTCTTGAAATTGCCTTTTAAAACACTGCATGTGACTCTATGAATCGTACTGCATCTGAAGAAAGACATACTGAACATCCTTACTAGAACATGAATCAACATGGAACATCCCTAGCTACTAAGAATAGATTCATTATGGAGTAGCGTTACGTTTACGTTTCGTTCATAAGGATCATGCCAAAAGAAGGAAAGTTAGCCTTAATATACCTCAATTCGTCTAAGTAACCTAACAACGAACTTTCCATAACTAGTGTGCCAATCCTATAGCAAAAGAATGCACATACGAACTTAGATGACACTAGTATATCACATATATCAAACAATAATTAGATTCTAAAATGAAACGGGCAGCATTTCCCCTTATTCCTTGGCTACAACAACATACACAGTAGCCAACAACAACAAGAAGAAGCTCATACAAGCCTCGCCTCTTATACTTACTTCAAAGAGTATTACAAGATACGCCTCAAACAGTCCAATATACACTTCATATACGGTATTTATACACCTCTTTCCTACGTACAACATCAACCACTATCCAACTACAAGGAAATCATCTCAATAACACAACAACAAAATGATCAAAACAGTCTATAAACTCAACATGGTCTCTAATCCATATTTGAACTTCTTTTTCACTTTTTTCCTTCAATCAAGTTGTATAACAATCAATAACCTCAAGAACGTGTAATAGAGATGAAAACTTACCTTAATCACACAAGAATAAGCTCTGGAACAAATTACTTCACTAGGATGTGTAACGACCCACTAGGTCAATATGGGGGTGACTTAGTAACTAGACCTCCGTTGGAAATTCTGAGGTCGCGGGTGAGTCCGTAACGTGTTTTTATATATACGTGCATGTTTGATTTGCGTCTATAAGGTCTTGGATTGGTGTTGGGATTGTTAGGTGTAAAATTGGGGGAAAAACTCGAGCTACTGGTCAAATAGACCGCTGCAGTGGTTGTGGGACAGCAGTAGCGAGTCCGTTGTAGCGGGGAGTTGGTGAATAAATGAGGTCCGCCTATAGCGAGACCACTGCAGCGAGACATTGACCGCTGCGGCGATCGACGGGAGGTAGAATCAGTGTTTTATAGTTTTATTTCTGAACCCATTCCCCACATAACTCCAAAACAGTTTCCAAGAACTTTTGTGGCGAATTTCTAAGGCCAGGGCTAAAATACTCTCTAAAGGTAAGTCTCTACGCTCTACTTTGTTCATTTCATCTTATCATTAAGTTCCATGATTAGTTAAGGTTTGTTAATGGTGAATGAAAGGACTAAAACCCTAGAACTTAAGAAACCCTTGAATAATGAATGGGTTAATGATTTTATTGTTGTTTATTAATCTAAGGTTATAGATTATCATTTCCTAGGGTGGGAATTCAAGTTCTAATGGATGAGAACGATGTATTGAGACTTAGGATTTCATAAAGATGGTAACTTGGCATAAAAACTGCTTGTAAAAGGGTTGAATTGATTAGAAACCCATGAATGGGAATAATATAATGGTTGAGGTTGGCTTTATGTCACGACCTATTTTTCCTAAGTCGTGCGGGCACTTACCAATCAAGTCATAATGCAATGCAATAATGGTATGAATGTAATGCAATGCCATGCAAATGCGGTGTATGCATGCACTCCGGACGGAAATATCGATGTCTCGGTAGCACAACCCAGTGTGACTCGCGAAGTCTAAGTGCCACCCGTCCTGGATCTTTGCCCAACAGACAGACGAGACCCCGAATATTTGCCCACGGAGCGTTCTCACGAGCACCACTTTGGGGGACCCGCGAAGTCTATGCACTAACAACGATTCCGGAACTAACATCAGATATCGGCCATGCAACAACGATTCCGGAATTGATCATCGGACATCGGCCATCTCACGTCACTCAAGTAAAAGAGTTTTATCAAGTATCAATTTCACTCAATCAACGATTCCGGGATGAACATCGGACATCGGCCATCTCACGTCACTCAAGTAAAACTGAGCCCAGCTCAGCAAGTGTTTCATGAAATATCATCAATATCTCAACAATGTATCATGGAAATGAGAGTGCGTGCAATGCATAAATCACATCAATAATCATGCTCAATATCACAAGTATCAACAATGGGTACGCCAACAATATACTCGAATCACAAATACCAACAGTGGGTATGCCAATAATATAACCGAATCACAAATACCAACAGTGGGTATGCCAATAATATAACCGAATCACAAATACTAACAGTGGGTATGCCAATAATATGACCGAATCACAAGTGCCAATAGTGGGTACGCCAACAACATATCCAAGTACAAATACCAACAGCGGGTATGTCAATTATATCAAAATCAAGATGATAAAACAGAATCCAATATCTACCAACGACTCATGGCATCAAGCCGACACAATAGAACAATCAAAGCACATATAACGGGGTGGCTAGTCCCAACACACAACAGGGCCCAACCTAAGGTAATATCCAACCCGACTTCATGCCCGAAGGTTTACATGCTGTCTCCGATAATATAATCTAAATATGTGCTTCGCTATACGAAATCTCACCAAGGGTAAACCATAAGCTACCTGGATGGCCGAACTGCAACACCAACAACTCATTATTTGCCTTGCCTTTCCGCTGAACCTCAGAACCAAAGTAGTCTAAGCATAATCGAAATCTAGATTAGAAATCACGAAGAATGATACTAATAGTGCTACTATTCATTTTGGGTCAATTCCAACCCTAAAAACTGAGGAAACGGGCCCACAAGGGCAAAACGGGGAATTCAGAAGCAAAATATCAAATTAAGTACTAGGTGATCATAACCCAACCACTAATTGTTGATTTAACTCAAAGATTATCCTAACTTTCGATTTCAAGCAAAACCCCCAATTTGGGTATAAACCCTAAGTCCTTGATTCCTAAATTCAACAGTAGAAATAGAAGGTATATGATTAATAAGCTTAGATTAGTCGAAATCTAACATAAGCATCATCAATTTCGTCATACATGAGCCTAAGGAAAAGTTCATCAAAAACCCTCTTTCAACTTCCATCACTAAGGGGTTATTAAAAGGGCAGGGGGAATAGGAAGAGTAAAGGAATAGGCAAGATTTACCTCCAAGAATGCTCCAAAATATCTCTAAGAATTGTTCCCCAAATCTCTAATTTCGAAATGGAAATAACGAAGGTCTAAGGGCTTATTTAAATCACACTTAATGAAATTACCTGACCCGTCACCGCCACGACGGTAGTGGCCCAACTACAGCGCCTTTAAGGCCTCCATAGTGGTATGGCCAGCAATACACATGGCTGCCCCAGCGGCTAACACACCATAACTGCGGTGCCGCAGGGACGGCAGTGGTGCCGCCATAGCGAGCACCAGGTACCAGAATCCCCCGATTTTTCTAAGTCTTCAATCGATATCCCGGGCCATTCCCGAGGCCATCTGCTCATAAGCCATACACAAAAACCCACACAAAAATACGCTACGAATGCGCTCGTGGCCACAAAATTTTCAACGGAGGCCTCGTTGACCGAGTCAACCCCCGACGCCTTAGTTCTAGTTTCCCACCCAAGTCCCAAAATGCATCCAAGTGCATTGGGAACCGAACCAAATACACACACAAATTCTAAACGCACATCCGGACCTCTTGGAATCGACAAAATTTCAAAAAAGGTCCGTTTACTCAAAAGTCAACTTTGGGTCAACCATTCTTCACTTTAAGCCTACATTCCACAAGAGTTGCTCGAATCCGGTCTAGACACCTCGGGGAGCGTGCCAATGGTCCCCTCGAGTCAAGAATGAGCTAATCAAAGCTCGAAAAAAGGGCGAAAATACCGAAAAGACTATAATAACTAAACGGATCGGTACACTTTATGATGAATTCACACTTAGTGATAGTTCACCCATTTGAAAAGGGTAGAAGTAGTTGGGTTCTCTTCCTAAATTGTTGTTTGTTTGAGTAGATGATCCAGTACTCACGTAGCGTTATGATTTCCAGACTTCGAACATTCTGAAGCTTTGTAAAAAGGGAAAGCTATTACGGAGTGATTGCATTGTTCCAGTTCAGCTTTGAGGTAGGTTACGGTCTGCTTGAGTTAGACTTTGATTAGTTGATTGTATATGTTATGAAATTGATATGAGAAGCATGATTAGGGCTTCAGACATAAAGTGTAGCTGGAAATTCCTAAGTTTGACATTGGTTGATTTATTATGTGATGAATTGTTATGATATGATAAAGAAAAAGTTAATGAATACTAGTCTTGTTGACTTGGAGTAATCCGTTATTCATGCTATTGATAAAATGATTCTTGAGTCTTGATATGACTTGTGGCATGGTGACTTATGTTCCTTGATATTGATTCATTGATTGTTCATATTCCTTATTAATTGTGGAACGGAAATACATTGTGATGAGAAAGATAATATAAATATGAAAAGGCATATTTGACAGGGGTGAGGATGTAGCCTAGTTATGGGCTCGTGATCCGAGGTCAGTTCCGGAGCGAGTGTACATGGACACCATGGTCCCCTGCAGGTCATGGCTATTTGGGAAAACAATACCATTTGGCATGTCTGTACGGATATGTCACAGAGTTGAGATAATTCGTGAGTTATGGTTATGTTGGTAATGACACAGGTTGCATTACTTTTATTGATTACTGTTTGTGCGGGCTTATCTTATTTCAGTGTTGGATGATTCTTGGTGACAGTTTCATATGGTTATGTGCTATTATGCCTATTTGTCTATTCTATTGATTTTGTGATTTTATGCATGATATTAATCTTAGTCGGCCTATGATATCTACCAATACATAGTGTTTGTACTGATACTACCTTACTGCATTCTTTTGAGTACAGATTGTGATCCAGAGATATCTACCACACCTCATATTTAGTGTGAAGCCAGTTCCTGATCAGATCCGAGGGTGAGCTCCTATCCATGTCATGCCGCCTGAAGATCTTTCTTATTTTAGATGTCTATTTCATTTCAGACATTTATGATTATTTCAGACAGTTGTTCATTCTTTAGACAGTTTTGTTTTAGAGTCCTTGTACGATGACTTTCAAATTTTGGGGTTGTAATAGTTAGGACTTCCGTACCTTTATTTATTTATGGCATGACTAGACAATTTGGAGATTATTATTAGCATTATATCCTTGAATGTGTTAAAATTGACTAATTAAGTGATGATTGGTTAAGGGGATTGGTTCGCCCACTAGGGGATTTACGTGGGTGCCACTCACGGCTACTTGGGTCGTGACAGGATGAAGCCTCCAACTTCAACACCAAAGAGATACTTGAACTATACTAACCCTAGTGAGCTTTCTAGTACTTGAATCTCTTGATTCTCTTTGGTTTGGCTTTGATTGGTAGATGAACTTGGGGAGAGGGTTTTGGAGAGCCTTAGGGTCTGAAATGGGAGGATAATGAATCCAAATAAGGGAAAATGAAATATAAAGCCTCACTTAAAATCCCGCCGACATAATTTGACGGACAGTCAAACGGCTTGCGGTCTGTCAAATGGACTGTCAAATGGTCCAACCAACATGACCTTTCTGTGACTATTTCACGGTGGAGGAGCCACCTTTTGACGGTCGTCAAACGGTTCTGCGGACTGTCAAATGGGGCGACAAAATGCTCTTCCGACAAACTCATTTTCTTCAATTTGTTTAACCTCTAATCCTTCCAATACTTACTGAACATGAACTTAAACCTTCACATACATAACATGAACATGTCTAGTGTCATATAACCTCAAAGGTAATCCCAGTCCAAGACTAGAACGACTAATAATCGATGAATCTCAACATACGAAACTACGAGGTGTAACAGAGGTCTTGGGATCGAGTCTGGTATGAAGTCATCTTTGTTAGGAAGCACCTTTTTCCAGCATAAATACAAATTTAATCGAACTCTAATACAGATATCAGATGAAAAACCAAAAAATAATTTAATTACAATTGAAAACGGTTACCATTTATAGTAAGCTCTCTAAGTTTGGTGAGAAATAAACACATCTAATTAATAAGTGGGGTGGGTTTGCGAAATGCAGGAGGGGAGGGCACAATAATCAATTGTTATAAATCAATATATAATATAAAGCTAGGCATAGACAATTCTATGTGGCACCTCTCTATGGCCTCCATTGACATTTATCTTTTTTCTCCTTTTTTTGAATTTTTTCCCAATTTGTAATATATCTAAATGACTTTAAAATACCTCACAAAATAAATGATGTTCTAATGCCCACGTATGAGTATTGAATTCAGGTCTTTTAAGACAAAGCAATGAAAGCCCAAATAACACCTTTCCTGTATATCTGCCCACGTAGTAGCATCTAATTGAATTGGTTTACATTAACTCTCTCATAATAGCACCTGCATAGAAAAATGTATTAAGTAGGAATTGATCTTAAATCCTTTAGGTAAATAACTTAATATTTAATCAAGTGCACCATTCAAATTTCTTGGAGCATGGGTGCCAACAAATAATATTATATAAATTTCAAAAAATATATTCATAAAATATCTAATTTTCCAGAGAAACTATAAGTTCATGTGCACCATAATTTACTATATAAATCCACCTCTGACTATATATAATTAAAAAGTAACATTTTATGCTACAATTTTCTATAATACATGTACAGTTCCTTAATCTACTCAAAGTAAAAACATATTAGCTTCTAATCTGTCTGTTTCAAAAACACTTGAGACAAACAAAGGAAGAACTATTAAAAAGTATTACAGTCAAAACTCTCTATAACAACATCGTTAGGTCCAATTTAGCTACTATAGTGAATATGTCCCGACCCAAATAGCCGTGAGTGGCACCCACACTAATTCCCCTAGTGGGCAAACCAATCCCCTTAACCAATCATCATTTAATTAATCAATTCTGATACATTCAAGGATATAATGATAATAAAAATCTCCAAACTGTCTAATCATGCCATAAATAAATAAAGATGCGGAAGTCCTAACTATTACAACCCCAAAATTCGAAAGTCATCGTACAAGGACTCTAAAACATAACTGTCTAATGAATGAACGATTGTCTGAAATAATCATAAATGTCTGAAATGAAATAGATATCCAAAATAAAAAAGATCTTCAGGAGGCATGGCATGGATAGGAGCTCACCCTCGGATCTGATCAGGAACTGGCCTCACGCTAAATATGAGGTATGGTAGATGTCTCTGGATCACAATCTGCACTCAAAAGAATGCAACAAGGTAATATCAGTACAAACACTTTGTACCGGTAGATATCATAGGCCGATTAAGATTAGTATCATGCATACAACCACAGAATAATAGAATGGACAGATCAGCACAACAACACATAACCATATGAAATTATCAACAAGAATCATCCAACCCCGAAATATCAACCAACACAAGAATAAGATAAGTCCACACAATTAGCAATCAATAAGAGTAACTCAAATCATGTAATCACCAACACAGCCGTAACTCACGAATTTTCTCAACTCTGTCACATATCCGTACACACATGCTAAATGGTAATGTTTGCCCAAATAGCCATGACCTGCAAGGGACCCATGATGTCCATGTACCACTCGCTTCGGAACTGACCATGGATCACGAGCCCATAACTAGGCCACATCCTCACCCCGTCAAATGTGCCTTTTCATATTTATATTATCTTTCTCATCTCAATATATTTCCGTTCCACAATCAATTAAGGAATGTGAACAATCAATAAATCAATATCAAGGAACATAAGTCACCATGTCACAAGTCATATGAAGACTCAAGAATCAATTCATCAATAGCATGAACAAGGGATTATTCCAGGTCAATAAGAAGAGATTTCATTAACTCCTTTTTTATCGTATCATAATTGTTGACACCCAATTTTGTCCCGCCTTCCTCCAAAATATCTATTTACGCTTCTAATATTTTTGGCAACTTAAGAAATAATTATTTATATTTTACTATAATTATTAGTTTTTTATTAATACCGGCGTTTCATTATTCTATTGCAGCCACTAGCTGTTATTATTTTTATTACGACTACCACTATTATCCTTATCATTATTATTATCCTTATTATTATTATTATTATTATTATTATTATTATTATTATTATTATTACAAGTATTATTATAATTTGCATTATAATCATTTCAGCATTTTTATCGTCCTATGCACATGCATCGCATTTATTTTCGCACAATTAAATAATAACGTTTATTTACTGTTAAACTTTAAAAATATTATCGCATGGCTATTACGACGTCATGTAATTTTATTTTTTATCTGAGTACTAATAAATACATACTTTTATATTAAATAATATTTTGGCACACGTTAATATATAATTAATTGAAGGAGGTCTTTTATGCAAAGTTAGAAGCCCAAAATAGCACAAGAAGAAATTATATTTTTTAGCCCATCCGCCCCAATCAATTTATAAACATTTTCGGACCAGCCCATTACCAGTCAGCCCATCTAATTATCCCAAAGTATTCAACAACCGGACCGGCCCACTATTTGTTTAAAACCTACCTAGCCCACCACCCTTCAGCCGACCCATTCCATTAATCATTTAACCCGGTGACCCGACCCGACTCGTTCAACAAAAGGAAACCATTAGGGTTATACATCTTCTCTCTTCACGCCGCACCCCCCCCCCCCTCTCTCTTCACACGCTCTCTCTCTCTCCTCGACCAAAAATGGTGAAGTCGCAGATCTATTTCGCCTCCCCAGACCGTGCATGGTCAATTCGGGAATGGAGATTAATGCTTTGTACCCCCCCCCCCCCCCATCCGGATTCAACCTTTGAAAGAGGTTAAATTTTTGTTTTCTCCTTTTTCTTTTTTTCTGTTTCGATCTGAAACCGCCTTAATGAGTTTCGTCGATTTGTGAAGTTGAAATCGTTTTCCTTATCAGTTCTTTTTGTCATTTTCGTGGTACAAGTTTAATGGTTTTTGTTTTCTTCTTCTTTGCTTCTGATCGATGACAGAAAAGGGGCCTCATAACTTTTTGATTTGAAAGTATTTTGACCAGAAATCCCGCCCAATTTTTTGAACCCTAGAAAAACCCTAGATGTTACCTATAAATCGTGGCTTATTAATTCATTTGAGAAAGTCTTTAGCCGCCCAAATCCCCTTAAAAAAATAGTTTTCAGCAGTCACGGTATTGTTTGATATCGATTCAAAAACACTAAATTATTTTCTGTTTTCTTTTTCCCCGGGTATTGCTTCGAATCCGAGTGTATGCAAACTCGGTAATTGTAGCATTTCGAGTGTATATCGGAGACCCCGCATCCACTTCGCTGCACTCGAAGAAGGTGAATCTCCCCCCTTTAGTTATTTTATTTTATGTTTGATTTTTGTTTGTTGTCCTGCTATGTGTTAGTTTTGTTAGTCAATATTAGTAGTACAAGCATGATTAGGGTGCATTTAGGTATTGTTTGGTAGTTAAGTTAAGTTAGTATGCTTATACTTGTGCTGTTTAGTTAAAACTATTGTTGAATGTCTATCTAGATAAGTTTGTCTATTGGTAGTGGCTTAAATATGGTAAATAAGCATTTAGTTGCCTTTATTAGTTAATTTCCTGATTGATAGTTGCTTTAGCATGCTCAAATATGCATCAGTTGTTTGGTCGTGATTACTTAAGCCATGTTTAATTATGATTAAGTATAGTGGGTGCTTTTGCTAATTGAAATTTTGATTCTTAATAACCTAGCATGTGAGTAAGTGTTCACTAGTTATTTTAGTAAATCAGTAGTGAATTATTGTAGTTTGAGGTTCAATTTGCTGATCTGATACAAATGTTAACTTAGTTTAATAACAATATGTGCCTCATTTGCTGACTCAGTCATGTCGTTAGTAGCATGTTGGATAGTTTAGTTGTGTGTCCTGTTTTATTATGTCAAAAGGGCTACTGAATTACCTATGTGGATTATTTGGTCTGCTGTTATAGTCATGGAAATGAAATGGTAACTTTGAGTAGACAAGGTCCTATTCACTTTGTTGCACAAACAGGTCACATGAGAGCACATTTTAGTTCCTTTTGTTTGTCTTGAATTGAATTGTTGCTTGCTTGTCCTGCATCCTGCACACTGCCTTCATTTTGAGTGGAATACTCAACTTCTATGATGTGTAATGAAGATTCTCTGCATGTTAACTAACATACTTAATCCATGTTAACTTCAAAAGTTTTGTGTTGTTTGCCTAAGGCCAAATGTCTGTTTATGTGGTATTCTTTACATCTGAGCATGTCTTTTCCTTTTCTTTGAATATTAGTGCTTTGTCTTAATTGTCTCATATGAATTGGGAATGCATTGTTTCCCTTTTGAAGTTTGATCTAAACCTAGAGAATGTTGGTGTCCTATTTTCCTGTTAGTCCTTTATGTGGAAACTCATGCTTATTTTGATTTCCTATAGTTATGATAAAACTGCAAATAAGGAATAAACCATCCAGTGTGCACATCTGTTTGTTTGCTGGCTGAATGTTGTGTCCCTTATTGTGGAGTGCCTTTTGTATATTTTAGAATAATGTCATTAAGTATGTCAAACAAGTTGAAATCTGCATGCTGCTTGAGTGTTCTATGTCATCACAGATAGGGTACTGCTAAGTAGTTTCTTAAGTCTAAATATAGGTTTGGTTGGGATCATTATATTTAGTTGTAATGGTAGTCTCTTTGCTTCGTTTACTCAACTTACTGTAGTGCCTGATCCTGCTGTCCCTGTTTGGTTTCTTCATGGCTGGTTGTTATATTCAAGTCTTTTTTTTTCCTCTGTTAACTTAATTCAGCGTGTCTGGCATGAGTGCTTAGTGTCACTGTTTTCCTTGTTCACACTCCTCATGATTAGGCAGTGTTTAGTCTCTTCATTTCGGGTATGCCATCAGATGTATGGCCATTAGTTGGTGTGCTTGATTCGTGTTAACTGATTCGGAAATAAAATTTCAGTTCTATAAGCATGTTATGATTCTTGCATCTGTTAATTTTTATATGCTCTTACATTATAAGTATACCATTGTTGAGTATGTATATGAGTGTATATTACAAGTAAGTTGTGGCTATCACATTGATAGGGAAATTAGTGGGTCATTATGGATCAAACTTGAACCCTCCCCGGTGTTAGCCATGCCTGGGATTCATGAAATCCCTTGAAACTTGTGCAACATCGGAAAGACGGGGGCAAAAGCTTTCCAATATTAACCTTCTAAGTATTCCATGAATCATGGTTCGATATAAAATTCAATTGAGTAAAAAAAGTAAAAAAATTATTTAAAAGAGAGCGAGCAGACGAAAAGAGAACATGAGAGTACAAAATAATACCTCTGTCCCAATTTATGCGGCACAGTTTGTATTTCGAGAACCTTTTAATATTGATCGTGTATTCGGACAGAGAAGTCTTTGTTTTTTTGACATAGAATCTATATATTTAGGAACTATGTAAAAAGTACTACAAGTTACAATAATTGACAATTCAAAATATTTAAAAGACCTATGAAATAATTATGGTAAAAAAAATTATTTGAATCTCGAAAGATGCCACATAAATTGAACGGAAAAGGCTAAACTATGCTATCGAACTATCGGAAATGGTTCATTTATGCCACTCGTCAATAGTTTGGCTCATTTATGCAATTGAACTATCGGAAATGACTCATTTATGCCACCGCCCTTTAACAAAATGACTCATCCGTGCCATTTTTCATTAACACCGGTTTTACAATACCAGATATGACACATGACCTCCAACTAGATTATGGTTGTAGGTGGGTCAGGTGTATGGGTCAGATTTTTTTTATTAATTTGGGATTTAAAATTGAGCTGGTTTAATTAAACAACGTAAACCTCTAATTGGAGGCCACGTGTCATATCTGGTATTATAAAATCGGCGTTAATGAAAAATGGCATGGATGAGTCATCTTGGTAACGAGCGATGACATAAATGAGTCAAACTATTGATGAGTGACATAAATGAGCTATTTCCGATAGTTCGATGTAAGCCTGTTATCCGGTTTGAACCGGACCGGACCGGTAACCGGTTAATAAACCGGCCGGTTTCCGATTTAAAAACCGGAACTGTCCATCGGTTCCGGTTTAGCCAGTTCCAATTTACCGGTTTTAAAATCGAAACCGGACTGGTCCAGTTCGAAACTGTCCAAAACCTCTTTTTTTTGTTTTTTTTATAGTATATATATATATATTGTAGTATTTATTAGTATATTGTAGGTATATTTACATATGTTATATAAGTTTATAAGTAAATTTTATATATTTACTGACTAACAGCAATACAGCATAAACGTATATATATTAAGTTATATGCTTAAGTTATACTACATATGCCTAAAATATACTAAGAATATTCTTATATATATCAATATACTTAGGTTATATATATATATATATATATATATATATATATATATATATATATATATATATGTTTAAGTTATATGTATATATATAACTTATATATTATAATTTAAGTTATTTATAGCTAAAGTTTTTTTTAAGTTTATAAATTCGTATTTTATAAATTAAGTATATTTATATTATAAGTATATTCTTAGTATATATATATATATATATATATATATATATATATATATATATATATATGTTTAAGTTATATGTATACTTATAACTTATATATTATAATTTAAGTTATTTATAGCTTAAGTTTTTTTTTAAGTTTATAAATTCGTATTTTATAAATTAAGTATATTTATATAAGTATATTCTTAGTATATTTTAGTTATTTTTCAAGTATATAACTTTCTAGTTTTTAATTTAAGTAGATGTGTATTATAAGTATATTCTTAGTATATTTTAGGTATATTCCTAACTTAATATAAGTAAAAATATGAACACAAATAAATAAAAGAAAGCTCAATTAGCCATATATTTTATTCATTCTTGGATAACATTTATTTGCAAGTTGTAGTTTTTTTTAACTTACAAATAATACATGAGTTGCAAAGAAATAGTAGAATAATAAAATCACCAATTGTCAATCATTTGGTTAATTTCCCCCATATCATATTCGGTCATGGAGATATCTTCAAAGTCTTCCATTTGATCCGCTCCACTTGCTATCAAATCTTCAATCTCTTCGTCTTCGCCTTCCACCGCTTGTAAGTTTTGGTTGCGTCGCTCCGATCTAATCCAATCGCGAATGTACACTAGTACTCGCAAGCTAAATCCCGATAATGAGTGTCTATGGTCTCCAATTTGTTGTCTTCCTTGGCTAAATGCACTCTCCGAAGCCACGGTTGATATTTGAACCGTAAGGATATCTCGAGCCATTCTTGAAAGTATCGGATAACTTGCCTTGTATTTCTTCCACCATGCTAAGACGTCCAAATCATCTAGTTCCTTGATGTCCACATTTGGTTGCATCAAATAAAAGCGATATTCATCAAAGTTTGCATTATGAGAAGGAGTTGGATGTAAATGTAAAACTTTTAAATGCGACAACCCCGACAAGCCCTTTTTGCTACTTTGAGAAGTAGTAGGGCGTGGAGCAACAAGTGTAGCATTTTCTTCCAAATTAGAATAATGACTAAAAACTTTTCCAAAATCGGCATCAATTGCAAGCTCGGCGTCAGCTAAAGATGATTCAACTCCCTCTTCAATTTCTAAAAATGTATAAATTTGACTAACCAATGCTCTAGTATAAGACATTTTTAAACAAGGATTTAAAAGAGAACCCAATATAAATAAAGTTGGGATGGGAAAAAAATACTTCTTAAATTTTGTTGTCATATTAAAAATAGCCGCTTGATAACCAGATTTGTTTTTATACTCTTGTAAAACTCTAGCTATTTCCGCTAAGTAGGCTAAAATTCAGGTTACCGTGGGATAGAATTGTTTAGAAAAAGCAAGAGTTGCATTATAAAAATTTTCTAAGAGTTCAACACATTCCTTAATATCTTCCCAATCCGTAATATTTAACCAATCATCACTATTCGTATTATAATGGTTGTGAACTTGTCGTATGGGAACCCTATACTCATATGCTTGTTGTAGCATAATGTAAGTTTAGTTCCACCTAGTCTCAATTTCTACTTGAATTTTCCTAGGTCTAAGGTTATTTTTCACACAAGAATTCTTAAAATCTCTCTATTTTCCCTATTAACAATACAAAAAAGAAACGCAACCGCATTTCTAACTTTTTGAATAGAATCTTCAAGACACGCAAGACCATCTTTAATAATTAAGTTTACAATGTGACAACTACATCTCACGTGAAAAATATTTTTTAGCGGAGGGTTTAATTCCCTTTTTAAAAGACCAACCGCCTTTGTATTATTAGAAGCATTATCTAAAGCAATACAAAGTGTTTTTCTATAAATGTTAAAAAATCTCATAATAGTAGACATTGAATCCGCCAAAATTTTTCCATCGTGACGACCTTTCCCTTCATCATATAAAAAAGCTATAATTCTTTTTTGCATAACCCAATTATCATCAACCCAATGACATGTAATAGCAAAAAAAAATCTAACTTGTTAAGACTAAGACCTAAATCAGCGGTAAGAGAAACATTACAATTTAAAGAATTAAATACATGGCGCAAATAAAATCTATATTCTTTTTTATACAAATCTATAACATCCGCTCTACAAGTACTTCTAGGAATACCCTCAAATAACGGATTGTAACAACGTTGAATGTAAGTAACAAACCCCAAACTCGAAGGAAAGGAAAATGATAAACAATCATAAGCTACCATTTTAGCTATTTCTACACGCTCTTTTTTCTTGTCATACTTAAAATTTTTACCGGTTCGTGGGTCTATCGTCATTTGAATACCCCCCACATTTGAACCCGTTTGCTCTCCCCAAACATCCATATGTTTCTTTCTCATATGACCATTTAGTGTACCCGTTCCACCATCCTTACTAGTTCCTTGTCTAAAAGCAAATACTTATCCACATATGTTACATTTAGCTGTTTGGCTTTCCTTATCCTTAGTCATATGTTTCCAAATTTTAGCGGTTGGCTTACGAGTTCTAGGCGGTTTGTCTTGTGTATGTGATTGTGCAGGACCTGTATCTCCTATGGGATTTTCAGGGGCTTGTGTTTCATCATTATCATCATCATCAATTTCATTAAAAGTGTCGGTATAATAATGTTGCATTGCCTCATGATCTAAAAGTGGATTATTTCCACCAACATCATTACCTAAATTAGGTGTTTCTTCCACAAATGTTTCCTCATTAAACCCAGTTCTAACAATGCCACTACTACCGGCACCACGTCTAAATCTCTTCGCCATTATTAAATAGAATTAATTTAAATCACACTCAAATAAATCACAAGAAAATAAATTGCAACAAATTAAATTGCGTAAATTAAATTGCGAATAATAAAGATAGAGTTGAAACGAAGGTACCAAATTGCCGGACTAATTTCTAACAAAGTGAAGGTGACTAGAATTGCAAATCCACCAAAGCTACTTCGGATTGTTGCAAAATCACCAACTCCACCAACAATATTATAATTGCAAAATTAATAACTGAAACTATAATAAGACTTTATAATATTTAATTGAGAAAAATTTAAAGTGGCTAATTGTTGCAAAGTAACTATAATTGAGAGATTGAGAGAAAGAGAAGAGTGAATTGATGTGGTTTAAAATGAAAATGGAGAGGGGTTTATATAGGGGTGGGGGATGGGTTAAAGTGTTAAAAAAAGTTTGGGGGGTTTGGGGGGGGGGGGGGGGTGGAGGGGCCAAAATGGGGGTTTGGAACCGTTTGGCAACGACCATTTTTGCAAATGGACCGTTGGCCAACGGTCCAGCCCACAGCCCAACGGCTACATTTTTTTTTTAATTCGACTAGTTTAACTGGTCCGGTCCCAAAAAAATCGAAATCGGACCGGTATATATTAAACGGTTGACCGGAACCGGTAAATCGGTTCCGGTTACCGATTTGAACCGGTTAATCCGAACCAATTGACGGGCTTAGTTCGATGGCATAAATGAGCCATTTTCGATAGTTCGATGGTATAAATGAGCCAAACTATTGATGAATGACATAAATGAGCCATTTCCAATAGCTCGATGACATATTTGAGCCTTTAAATTGAAAAGGAGGGAGTAGACAAATGTAGAACACAGTCTCCTTGCTAACAAAATAAAAGGTGTTGAGAAGAAATAATTTTAATACATGAGGAACAATGTTTAGTTTGAAGTCCCAAATATCAACACCACCCACAAAGACTCAGAATCCATTGCTGCGAAAATGAATAAACTTCATGTCCCAGCTTTATATTACTATAGATTAGCTTTAGGTCTATACGAATGTTACCGTGTAATTCATGTAATGGTCCATTATTATTAATTCTTATATTAATCAACCGTTACCTCATATTCTTAATAAGCCACTGAAAGTCTTAACTGCCTTTACAAGTCTTATTAGAAGGTATGACTTTTGAGATATTTTTTCATCCTAGTATATAAGATTTAGTTATGGTTTTAATATCATAATTAGGATAGGAAATTTAAGGGACTAAAGATATTATTTTGTAGATTTTAATGTTATTTAAAGCTTATAATGAAGGATTTATAATTGAAAATTCATGGAAATTTATATTTAGATATTTTTGAGGAAGAAAAATGGCAGAAAAAAGATAAATAGCATTCTAGGCCATAGGGGTGCCACATCACCTCGTCTATGCCTAGCTTTAAAAAAATTTCAAAACATTTTTTTTAAATAATTTTTTGGAGGGGGTGGTGAGGTGTTGGGGGGGGGGGGGGTCGTAGAAAACCATAAAAAACAAAACTTTTCAAAACTTTTTTTACAAAATAATAATTTTTTTGGAGGGTGGTGGGGTGTTGGGGCGGTGGTGGGGGGTGTAAAAAACCAAACACAAATTTTTTTTTTAAGAAAAAAAAAATATTTTTTGGAGGGGGTGAGGGGTGGGGGTGGGGTGGGAGAGGGGTGGTGTTGGGGGAGGTGCGTGAGGTTGTGGGAGTTGTTGGGGTTTGGTGGTTGGGGGAGTGGGTTGGGTGGTTGATGAAATGTCAATTGTGGACTTGTGTTTCCCTACTTTGATTAGAGAAATCATTTTCTCCATTTTTAAGGAACTTGTTTTCCTAAAGAAAATGTTTTCTAAAAATTTTGACCAAATGAACATGAAAATGTTTTCTTTTCACACCGAACACACCCTCAAGGAAAAATACTCGAAATCACTAGGTACAAATTTCTTGTCGTTTGCCACCAAATTGAAAAAGGCAAGTTATTCCCTTGATTCATACTCACTAAAAGCTCAAGGAAAAAAGATAAATAAATAAAACAATAATAACAACCAATACATTAACAAAAACATGAAACACATTCCAACTTATTAAATATTCCAACATGAATCATGGTTCGATATAAAATTCAATTGAGTAAAAAAAGTAAAAAAATTATTTAAAAGAGAGCGAGTAGATGAAAAGAGAACATGAGAGTACAAAATAATCCCCCTGTCCCAATTTATGCGGCACAGTTAGTATTTCGAGAACCTGTTAATATTGACTGTGTATTCGGACAGAGAATTCTTATGTTTTTTTGACATAGAATCTATATATTTAGGAACTATATAAAAAGTACTGCAAGTTACGATAATTGACAATTCAAAATATTTAAAAGACATATGAAATAATTAGGGAAAATTTTAAAAATATACAAGTTGATCACTTACATTGCAAAAAAGTAGCCCAAAACTTACATTTCAAAAAATAGCCCTAAATATACAAACATATACAGACATATACAGATATATACAAACATATACAGACACTTATGTCAACATATACAAACATATAAGAAGAGAGAGAGAGAGAGAGAGAGAGAGAGAGAGAGAGAGAGAGAAGTTTGAGTCATTTTTTGTAAGAATTAAAAAAATGGGTCAATTTTAGTAGCATTGTTGGCCCAGTTAACATACAGTGTAATTTTCTCAAATAATTATGGTAAATTTTTTTATTTAAATCTCGAAATCCGACAAATGCCACATAAATTGAAAATTGGAAAGGAGGGAGTAGACAAATGTAGAACACGGTCTCCTTGCTAACAAAATAAAAGGTCTCGGACAAAGAATTATTAAATTTGTTTGACAGAATTATTTCACTATATCAATCTTTTCCCTCAACCCTCTCTCTCTCTTCTCCCTTAACTCTCTCTCCTTTTTTCCTTTCTCTTCTCCCTTGGCCAGCCGCCGTCCAACTCCGTTGCCGCCGGTCATCTTCTCCGGCGGAGCTCTATCGGAGTCCAACCAAACAGCCACCTCTCTCTCTCTCTTCCCTTCTCTCATCTCCACACATCACCACCCTCCATCGTCTCCGCAAATCACCACCGTCGAACCAGACCCATCAGCACCCACTACCAAACTACTACCCCCTTCAACGTGAATCACCCTTAGACACCGTCGCCACCCACCGTCAGATCCAGATCTGAAATCACGAAGTTTCCAAAAATTGCAGTGTGTGCTTTAGTTTTTATTTCTGTTAAAATAACAAATGGATTGCTGATTGTCTTTCTAGTTGTTGTTAGATCTAGAATAATTGTTTGTCTCAATGCAAATTTCTATGTCATTCTCATCTTTTTCAAGGCTTAATTTCATTTGGTGATGTCAAAGATCTTCATTGAAATGTCGTATGCATAATGAAACAAGATCTAATGTGTATGAATACATTGCATTTTTTTTTTTTAGTAAATACAGTGTATTTTTAAAAGGATTTGAATGTATTCTTCATTTATTTTGAGTCTAAATACATTCAAATACAGTTGAATAAAAGAATTTCTGAGTGTAAATACATTCAAAATGATTATTCTTCATTAATTAAAAGGATTTCTGAGGGTAAATACATTCAAATACAGTCGGATACATTCAACTTTGCGACGCCGGTGGCGACCTTGCTGATCGGAGCTCGAATACATTCAAATGCAACCAAAACAAAAGGATATGTCAATATATAAATATACTAAAATACACAGCTCAGTCGTGTATTTAAATGCACTGGAATATAATCATTCTGAATACACATATTCAAATATACGTGACATCAGATAAGATTGGATACAACTGAACACTGTATTCAAATACACGTTAATTGCCTAAATGTAGCTATGAATCGTAAATAAGTAAAAGGTAACTACTATTCGTTAATAGCTCTTAAAATGTAGTTATTTGTGTAAGTTTTCCTATTCAGTTAACATCTGTTATAAGCATCATGCCACTTTAGCTCCACTTTCACAATTCCACTTGAACAATTGCGGAGAGTCCTTCACTCAGAACACTGTCGATTTCCACTCAAAAGATTTTGAAGTGGCAGTTTTAGATTAGTTTGCGCAACTATGGGAAATTGAAAAGGATGAATATTGGGGATACATTACCAATGGTGGCACTGAGGGCAATCTCCATGGCCTTTTGGTTGGGTAAGTATGAAAGTTAGTGGGTTCGAAATTAATAATTTGTACATATTTTATGAATTTTTTTAATACAAATATAGAATTTGGACCCAAGTTATTAGTTTGGACGAACACGGAAATGATAAGCTAGCTCCGCCCCTATCCACAGACAAACACTAAAAAAAAAGGAATTTGCTATGAACTCCGTTGCTAATCCATTGTTAAATTGCTCGTACGTAACAAGAATTTTTGATAATCTGTCGCTAAATAGGATTAACGAAGGATTTTGCTGTTTAGCTACAGAACTTGTCCGGAGATACTGACTTCTGATTAAATTCATTGCTTTTTCACCGTTTAAAAAATTTGGAAACTTAGATTGGAGATTTGTTGCACTCCTAAAATCATCATACAAGAAAACAATAAAGAATTTTTGAAAAAGTCAAATAATGAACACAAGAAAATAATGAAGTCACTAATTTCTATTTTTTGGTAGTGAAAGTTTCTCCTAGTTTCAAGTGAAGAGTTCCATTCAGTATCTTGAAATTGAGACGAATATTTGTGCAGAAGAGAGCTACTTCCCAAATGGGATAATATATGCATCAAAGGATTCACATTACTCAATCTTCAAAGTAGCAAGAATGTACAGAATGGAGATAGAAACTATCAACACTTTAGTTCATGGGGAGATTGATTATGCAGATTTGAGATCAAAGTTACTTCTCAACAAGAAAAAACCAGCCATCATCAATATCAATATTGATAAATATTCTTACATCCTATAGCTCTGTTGCTTCACTTTGGTCAGGTAGTCTTCCAATACCCGTATGTAGAGTACTATTACTTTTAACTGTTAATGTATGTTTTTGTAGGAACTACCTTCAAAGGAGTCATTGATGATCTTGATATGGTCCTACAAATACTCGAAAGTTGTGGTTATTAGGTATTAAATCCATTGTGACGCTGCATTATATGGGCTAATGGTCCCATTCATCGAGCATGTAAGATTACTTAAGTCCATTATTTTCTTTAAAAAAAAAAAATCCATCAAGGGAACAAATTGAAAGTGACTTAGGTCTCTGTTGCATTTGACAAACAGGCGAAAACAATTACTTTCCAGAAGCCAATAGGCAGTGTTTCAATTTCAGGCCACAAGTTTTTGGGATGACCAATGCCTTGCGGCGTTCAAATAACGAGGAAAAATTACATTAGTACTCTCTCAAGAAAAGTTGAGTATATTGCCTCAGTAGATGCTACAATTTCTGGAAGTCGAAATGGTTTGACACCGATATTCTTATGGTACAGTTTAACCACGAAAGGCCATGTCGGATTGCAACAAGATGCCAAAATGTGCAACAAAAATGCTCGATATTTGAAAGGCCAGCTTCATAAAGCAGGAATTAGCACTATGCTCAATGAGTTTAGCATTATTGTTGTCTTTGAAAGACCTGATGATCATAAGTTCATTCGTCATTGGCAACTTTCTTGCACAAGCGATATGGCACATGTTGTTGTTAAGCCCGGCATTACAAGAGAAACTATAGACAGTTTCTTAAAGGATCTTTTTCAAGAGAGGAAAAAGTGGTACCAGGATGGAACAACTCTGCCACCTTGCCTGGCAGATGATATATATAGGTTCCGAAAATTGTCTTTGCTCCTATCAAAAGATGCATTGAATATTGTAGGAGCAAAGACTTGGAAATGATCTTGGTTATGGATTTCTTTTTTCATTTTGATTCTTCATTCGGTGTCTGGTATTAGCATTGAGGTCCAACTAATAAATTCGGATTCACGTGGAGAAGTCCCACATTTGTTATGGAGTATATTTTCATGCAGGAGCGATGCAATAAAATTGATAGTCTGAAACACTTTTTTTTTAAGCATTTTGAGATGCAAAGTTTCTTCTTCTTGAGGTTGATTATCATCTTCTCAAATACTATAAAAGAACACTCTCCTGTATCTTGTGATTATTATTTATTGTTTTTATATCAATCAATTATGCCTTCAAGTGGCGCCCCTTTGTATTATTGAGCAACAAAATCAAGGTTACAACCAGTGTTTTAAAAGGTGGGGGCGTGAGACGGGGCGTTTTACTTAGCACGGGGCGAGGAGTAAGCTCCAAGGCATGGAGCGTAAGCCTCACAGATCTTTAAATGTTTATTTTATAATGTAGTAAAATAGTATAACAGCACATAAATTATATAAAAAAAAAATGTACATTAATAGAAGAAAAAAAACATGATCAAAGAAACTCATAAAAAACAAAACTTAGGACATGATTTACAAGTATGATGTAACGACCCATTTGGTCATTATGACACTTTTGACCCATTTTCCCCCGTTGACTCTTCCTCGAGCCCTGTCAGTATGAAGTCATCGGGCGAGTTCTTTTGTGATTTATGAGAATTAGAGCTTTAAAGTGAAAAGGTTTGACCAATAGTTGACTTTTGGGTAAACAGACCTTTTTCATAATTCCGTCGATTCCGTGAGGTTCAGAGGGTCGATTATGAGTTGGTGGGATATTCGGTTCGGTTCCCGAGGCAGTCGGGGGCATTTTGTCCCATTGGTTGGAAAGTTGATTTTGGCCGTTTGGGGGTTGACCCGGTCAAATAGGCCTCCGATAGGAATTTCGAGACCATGAGTGAGTCCGTAGCATGTTTTTATGTATGTGTGCATATCTGTTTTGTATCTGGGAGGTCTCAGGTGATTGTCAGGATTTGGGAAGAACTTGGTGAAAAATCAGAAATTATTGGATTCTGATGTCTCGCCCCAGCGAGATTGGGTAAGCCCCAGCGGACCCGTCTCGGTGAGGCTTGGTCTGCCGGCGCGGAAGTGGTGGATTCGATAGAAATCCGCCCTAGCAGATGGTATTCTGTTGAGGCGAATGCGCGGTAACGAGACTTCTTTAGCTGGAGCGGAAGACACTGTTCCAGATTCATTAAATGCGTAAGTTACCCTTCATTTCCCATTCCCAAAATTATTTCTCCAAAGTGTCTCAAGGGCGATTTGAAGTGTTTCTGAGTGGATTCTTCTTGGGGTAAGTCTTTTCCACCTTGTTTCCATTATTTACCTTTCCTAAGCTTTAATCTATGGTGGAAATCTAGAAAGTTAGTTGAAGAAGATGAGTCTCAACCTTAATTTTGTTATTTGAATTTTAGGCTTTAAATGTGAGATTAATTAATGGATTTGTCTAATCTAAGCATGGAATTTCATTAGTTAGTAACCAGTAGGCTTGAATCTTCCATTTGAGTTAAGAAATTAAATAAGGAAAAGCTAGGGTTTATGCCTTATTTGGGGGTTTTGCATTGAATGATGAAATTGATCAATACTTGAGCTAAATTAGCAATTGGAGAGTAGAATTGAACTTCTAGAACGCTGGATTACCATTTCATTCTTGAAATTCCCATTTTGCCCTTGTGGGCCCTCTTTTAAAGTCTAATCTTCGATTTGAATAAGTCTATAGCAATATGGGTATCATTAATCTCCTTTTCTAACTTAGATTACGATGTTAACTAGACTTCGATTATTCAGAAGCAAGGGCAAGGCTCACATTTGATCGTTCGTTGCACCAGCTTGGCATGGAGGTAGGTTACAGCTTACCTTAGTTAGACTTTGATTACTGAAATGTATGTATGCGTAGAATTGAGGGTAGAAAGCATGATTAGGTTTTCGAACATGATGTTGGGATGGATATACTCTTGGGTTGGTATGACTTCTGATTATGTGGGCTTGTCGCCGTTATTTTACGCACTGTGACATGTGGTGTACTTATTAATATGATTGGGTGATGTGAGGTAATAGATTCACTATGATGATTGAAACTCTGTGTTGTTCCCATTTCCATGGTTGTTGTGATTTATGAGAGTCTTGTTTATGACTTATGGTGCTTTGTGATCTCCATAGCATATTCATTGGCTTTTGATTCATTGATATCTCATTCTTGCATTCATACATTCATGCATGATGGTAATGTTGTGGAAAAACAGTGTGATAAAAGAATCATGGAACAATTGATGGAAAAGAGACTTTGGAAAAAATTTATGAAAGTGAAAGATGAAAATCACCTTTGGGCTTTGTGCGGAGTGGCTGGATTTATGAAAGTGAAAGATGAAAGTCACATCTGGGCTTTGTGCGGAGTGACTGGTACATGGACACCATGGGTCACCCGCGGGTCATGACTGCCGAGACGACGAGATTCCTTCCGGAGCATGTGTGTATAGGTCGTGTTATTGGCCATTGCATTGCATTGACATCCATCTCATTGCAGTGCATATACCATTATCTCATTTTACATCTATTGATCAGATTTGTAGGTGTACTTGTGTTGTGGCTATTTTGAGGAAACAGTGAAAGACTTGGCAGACTTGTGTTTAGGTGCTTCACCATAGGCTATGACTCAGCTATTGATCATTTGTGATATGTGTGGATGTTTGGGCCTGTTTGCTTATCTTGTCTGATTTTGTGTTTTATATGCGTGAGCTAATCTTAGTCGGCCTATGATGCTTACCAGTACTTGTTGTTTGTACTGATGCTACCTTGCTGCATTATTTTCTGAGTGCAAAGTTTGTTACAAATTCCACGCCAGGTCCTCGTGTGTGAGTTTCCCGAGGCAGTCAATTGGAGTTTACAGGGTGATCCATTTTCTGATCCGCTACCCGAAAAACTCTTCTATCATGATATATGTCCCTTGTATTTGAGACAGAATTGTTCAGACTTGATGTACTTCTACTATTCAGACTTATGCACTTACTTAGTAACTCTTGTACTGCGACTTGACCAGATTCCTTAGGTAGTTTTTATATTTCCGCACTTATATACTTTATATGATATGGAGAATGCGATAAAGTTCTGTTTCTTTTAGTATGCTTAATTTGAATGTTGAATAAGGGAAGGGTTCGCCCACCAGGGGGTTGGCGTGGGTGGCCGCTTGTCCCACAAGTTGGGTCGTGACAAGTTGGTATCAAAGCCCTAGGTTACCCGGTCTTACAAGTACAAGAGCATGTCTAGTACAGTCTTGCGGATCGGTATGATAAGCTCCGTACTTATCTGCGAGAGGCTATAGGACATTTAGGAAACTTCCAATTATTTCATTCCTTTCGTGCTACTTCATTCGAATTGGTATCTGAATTTCCTTGTCTTAATCACCCACGGAAGGTGGGAACTCGTTTGTAATTTCTTATGCGAGCAATTTGATACTACGTGGCACGGTAAGGTACTAGATGTGTTATTTTGGTACGAAAGTGTGACCCAAGTTCAGTTTCCAAGAATGACTTGAAGTTTCGGTTCTGTGGGGTGGGGATTGAGACTCTTATTTTGTGATATTCTTGGAAAGATGGAAGTGATAATACAAAGGACCGCATGATCTCTATGTTTTCAGCGATTGGTTGCTCGAAAGTCACAGAAGTGCATCTACGGTTTAACAAGAATGACTTGCTCGAGGTGTGATTGGGTTTGGAAAGTCTCAGCGTCGTCAAAAGTATTATGATAGTTTACGTGGCACGAGTGTACCCATGGAAGGTCACGATTCAGCAGTGGCAGTGTATTAGACATCGATATATGGGAACGAGTGTAAGTTTGGTAAGGATCTTCGGATTTGGCGAAAGGATAGTGACCGTGTGTAATGAAGAAGAGAAGTTGAGAATAAGGACGTGAGGGGCGACTTGTGTGTTAAGGCGTGGGAAAGTAAGGTTTCTTAAGGGATTATGGTAAGAGTACTTCATTGTTCTAGGGGACGAAGGCGGGAGGAAGAGAATTTGGATGGATCAATCTCCGCTATATGAAGCGAACAATTGGTATCTGACATACTCATCAAGATAAGGTTGCAAGATGTACGAGGATGGATTTCGTATATAGTTGTGAAAAGTTTAGTTGGGCTCGACATAACATAATGTTAGTGGAGCATTTTGGATTTCAAATGGCAAAATAATAAAATATGATAATTTTGAGACATGGAGAAAAACATGCTGACCAATGACAAGTGAAGATGTACACTATTTGTTTTTTTTTTAAATGCTAAGTGATATTCACCCTCACGGTGTTCTCAAATAGTAAATATGCATTACTACGACATGTTGTTTGAGTTACTCAATCTTCTTATTTCTATAGATGAAAAAACTATTAAGCATCATTCATTTATTAAGGAATTATGAGGGTCAACTGTGTTAATTAAGAAATTTGACACATAATTTGTGTAAGAACTATTAGGCGAGCCCTGAGCGTTGGGCGTTAGGTGTGTTTAGGGCGTACAGTCGGGTGCTTAAGGCATAAGCCTCACAGAACTTAGCCCCACACGAGAGCTTCGATGCGTTTCGCCAGTGCCCCGCCCTAGGGCGAGTCCCGAGGCACGTCCCAAAACTGCCTTTTAAAACACTGGTTACAACAACAAAAGGCCAACTAGCCCTTCCAACCCTTTCTAGAATGGGAGATACCATTCAACTTAACTAACAGAACTGACTTCCTACAAGATTATCCCCACGTATCATGAGAAGGCTTTACAAAAAATTACATTAACAAATAAATATGACAGTTTCCTTAGTATTGGTGAAGTTGAATGTTGAGAAAGCATTGACTATTACTATATACATTGCTGGAAGAAATCGTTACAACATGACTTTCTCATTCAGTTAAAAAATTACAACTATGTAAGACTATACATTCTATACTCTCAAAATATGGGGTCTCTAAAGCTTTGAAGAATGTTGCAGACCTCCTTCATTGACGGCCTGCCAGATGGTGATGCTCCAATACACATCAGTCCGAGTTTAAAAACACCTCTCATTTGTTCCAACTTACTTGTTTCCATGACTTCTTCATCGAGGGCCTCGGAATTCCCCTCTCTGTGACACTTTTGAGCCCATTATGCTAGATTCATTTGGTCCTCTGTGAGAATGGGTTCTCTCCCTGTTGTCAATTCTAATAGCACCACTCAGAAGCTATTAATATCAGTCTTTACATTCACTTTGAATGTCGAGGCATACTCTGTTAACCAAATATTAAATTAATATATTAGAATTGGATAACTTCATTTAAAAAATTTCAAGAGGTGAAAATAGAGACTTGAACTGTAATGCACCTGGTGCAATGTAACCAGAAGTTCCAGCAATAGCAGAAGCTGTCTCAGGATTGTCATCCCGCCTGGCTAGTATTTTTGCTAGTCCGAAATCTGCTATTTTTGCATTGAATTCTGAGTCCAGAAGGATATTGCTGGACTTAATGTTTCTATGAATGATGGTTCGAGTACAATCATGGTGCATATAG
This sequence comes from Lycium barbarum, assembly GCF_019175385.1. NCBI lineage: Eukaryota > Viridiplantae > Streptophyta > Magnoliopsida > Solanales > Solanaceae > Lycium > Lycium barbarum. The sequence goes on from NC_083340.1 coordinate 34,052,448, forward strand.
CATAGTCCTTGAGCTGCAGCAGTGGCTATTTTTAATCTCTTTTGCCAATCCAGGGCCGGGGTACTAATTTGACCTGGTGATATTGCTCTTTTCTTTCTGTGAAGCCATTTGTCCAGGCTTTGTTTCTCAAAGTATTCATAGATGAAAAATAAAAAAGATTTAAATCATGTCGATGATAAAAACAAGTCAAGGGTCAGGTCACCACTCGCCTCGACCTTCAATTTAAGCTAACTAATTCAACTACACTTGATCAAACTACCGTTAATTTGTCATGAGATCTAAGAAGAAAACACAACAATAAGGGTAACCCACCCATTGAAGTTCACATTATCATTTAACCCAAAGAATCCACACCCTTACTGCCAAACTCAACCTCATATTTTATTACTAAACCGTACTTGGATTCAACCAATTAGAAGACACAACTTCTACAGTTATTTCTACCTTAGACTTACGGGTTCTTGGAAATTGATACTGCATGCCGCCTAAACTTGTTCCAATTATTGATATTCCAAATAAAGCAGCATTCGCGTTGTTGACACATATGGTGTTGGAGTTATATGTGCATTTAATATTAAAATTAAAATATTAAAGTGCATGATATATTAGTGGACATAAAGTGAAGAAAGTGGTCATTTATTCATGTAACCACTATGACATGTTCTTCCCATTTTTCTCTTACTACTAGACGGCCACATTTTAGATTATAGTGCATTTATGTGTATGTAGTTATTTTTGAATAGTGATAATATATATATATATATATATATATCATGTTCAAAACATAATTAATATAACATTATAGTTTGTGCTCCATATCTAAAATTTTATTATATTAATGTTTGCTATGAACATAAAATCGGCAAATTTATTAATATTTTTTAAAAGAGAAGACTTGTTTAAAAGGAAACTATTTTCTTCTCTTTGAGATCAAACAATAGCAATATTTAAGCATCAGTTGATACTTTCAATTTTAATTCGATTAATTTAAAGGTGTAAAATACTTATTATTTTTTATCAAATTTTGATTTGGACAATTTTAATTCAAATTATTAAATTAGTGTTTAAAACGAAACAAAGTAGAAATTGATTTTTTATTTAAATGAAGAAATATTATTTTTTAATTTTTGGTAAAAATTCTCGGTTTAGCTCATTTTAATTGTCATGTTGTCTTTTGCATGGTTTTTTAAGAAAACGTCGATTAGAATTATAATTTGACTAATTTACCTTATTCATTATTTGATCTCCATTTGATAATTTTTTTTAATGACATTAATTTCTTTTCGCATTTATTAAAGTATATTTATTTTAGTAAACATAACAAATAAATGACATGGCGGAATAGCAAATACAATAGTTTAATATGTAGATTAGATTTCAGGCTAATATAAAAAGAGAAAGAAGTCAGGCTATATGGGCCCACAATTTTTTTTTCAAAAATTGGAAAACGGATTTAATATATAAGTATTTTAGTATGTTGTTGTACAATAATTTAATTTGCTCCCACTAATGGGTTGATACGCATGTGGCAATAAATCCATCATTATTGATTTAATTGTTTGATTTTCTAAGCACTTTTTTTTTAACATTATTTTTTTTTAATATGGGATTCACCTTTTTTTTAATATTACTTGATTTTATTAATATGGATCTACTTTTTTTCCCGTGAGTTTGGATGTGGTGAGTTCCACCTTTTTTTTCTTTTTTTTATTATTACTGATTGGTGTTTAATATGGGGCCCATAATTTTAAAAAAAAATATTAGTAGTTGTTTAAAATATGTGGGCCCATATTTTTTTTTAAATATTAGTAGTTGTTTAAAATATGTGGGCCCACAATATTTTTTGGGCCCACAACGGTTTAAGTATGTTGCTGTACAATAATTTCATTTGCTCCCACTAATGGGTTGATACGCATGTGTCAATAAATCCATCATTATTGATTTAATTGTTTGATTTTCTAAGCATTTTTTATATAACATTGTTTATTTTTTAATATGGGATTCACTTTTTTTTTTTTAAATATTGCTTGATTTTGTTAATATGGGATACACTTTTTTTTTCCGTGAGTTTGGATGTGGTGGGTTCCACTTTTTTTTTTTATTACTGGTTGGTGTTTAATATGGGGTATGCATGTGACAATGAATCCATCAGGCTATATGGGCCCACAATTTTTTTTTTCAAAAATTGGAAAATGGATTTAATATATAAAGTATTTTAAGTATGTTGCTGTACAATAATTTCATTTGCTCCCACTAATGGGTTGATACGCATGTGGCAATAAATCCATCATTATTGATTTAATTGTTTGATTTTCTAAGCACTTTTATATTTTAAGTATGTTGCTGCACAATAATTTCATTTGCTCCCTCTAATAGGTTGATACGCATGTGGCAATGAACCCATCATTATTGATTTAATTGTTTGATTTTCTAAGCACTTTTTTTTAACATTATTTGTTTTTTTAATATGGGATTCACTTTTTTTTTTTAATATTGCTTGATTTTGTTAATATGGGATCTACTTTTTTTTCTCGTGAGTTTGGATGTGGTGAGTTTCACTTTTTTTCCTTCTTTTTTTAATACTACTGATTGGTGTTTAATATGGGGCCCACAATTTTTTTCATTAATATTGCTTGATTTTGTTAATATGAGATTTACTTTTTTTTCCTATCTTATTTTAATATATAAGTATTTTAAGTATGTTGCTGTACAATAATTTCATTTGATTTCACTAATGGGTTGATACGCATGTGGCAATAAATCCATCATTATTGATTTAATTGTTTGATTTTCTAAGCACTTTTGTATTTTAAGCATGTTGTTGTACAATAATTTCATTTGTTCCCTCGGGTTGATACGCATGAGGCAATGAATCCATCATTATTGATTTAATTATTTGATTTTCTAAGCACTTTTTTTTATAACATTGTTTGTTTTTTTAATATGGGATTGACTTTTTTTTTTTAATATTGCTTGATTTTATTAATATGGGATACACTTTTTTTTCCGTGAGTTTGGATGTGGTGGGTTCCACTTTTTTTTTTTAATTGTTATTACTGGTTGGTGTTTAATATGGGGTACGCATGTGGCAATGAATCCATCAGGCTATATGGACCCACAATTTATTTTTTTCAAAAATTGGAAAACGGATTTAATATATAAGTATTTTAAGTATGTTGTTGTACAATAATTTCATTTACTCCCACTAATGGGTTGATACGCATGTGACAATAAATCCATCATTATTGATTTAATTGTTTGATTTTCTAAGCACTTTTGTATTTTAAGTATGTTGCTGTATAATAATTTCATTTGCTCCCTCTAATGGGTTGATACGCATGTGGCAATGAACCCATCATTATTGATTTAATTGTTTGATTTTCTAAGCACTCTTTTTTTAACATTATTTGTTTTTTTAATATGGGATTCACTTTTTTTTTTAATATTGCTTGATTTTGTTAATATGGGATCTACTTTTTTTTTCCCGTGAGTTTGGATGTGATGAATTCTACTTTTTTTTTTTATTATTACTGGTTGGTGTTTAATATGGAGCCCACATTTAAAAAAAAATTAGTAGTTGTTTGCTCCACTAATGGGTGGATACGCATGTGACAATAAATCCATCATTATTGATTTAATTGTTTGATTTTCTAAGCACTTTTGTATTTTAAGTATGTTGCTGTATAATAATTTCATTTGCTCCCTCTAATGAGTTGATACACATGTGGCAATGAGCTCATCATTATTGATTTAATTGTTTGATTTTCTAAGCACTTTTGTATTTTAAGTATGTTGCTGTATAATAATTTCATTTGCTCCCTCTAATGGGTTGATACGCATGTGGCAATGAACCCATCATTATTGATTTAATTGTTTGATTTTCTAAGTACTTTTTTTTTAACATTATTTGTTTTTTTAATATGGGATTCACTTTTTTTTTAATATTGCTTGATTTTGTTAATATGGGATCTACTTTTTTTTCCGTGAGTTTGGATGTGATGAGTTGTACTTTATTTTCTTTTCTTTTTTTATTATTACTGGTTGGCATTTAATATGGACTCATAATTTTTTTTTAAATATTAGTAGTTGTTTAAAATATGTGGGCCCATAATTTTTTTGGGCCCAAAAGCAGAAACGTGAAGAGGACTGACGACGAATTTTGGAAGAGGACTGACGACGAAAGCTTTGCTACTGTATAGAGACTCACGTTTCTATATAGTAGTAAAAGTAAATTACCCACTTCACCTCAAATTATTATTCACAATCTTGGCATTTACTATATGGAAGAAATCTTATACTTATATAAAGGATGCTTTCTTCTTTAGTTTGTATGGATAAGAAGTGGATGAGAAGAATTATGTCGTAGATGAAAAAGAATATTGTATGGTGGTTTTAGTTTGAGGTTAGTGTAGTGAAAGGGAGAGTTGAGACAAAGAAAAATATTTTAAGTCTACAACTTATTCCCTAAAAAATAGAGTATTATTTATTGAAGGAATGTGTTTTTTTTTTGTTTTTTTTTGTTTTTTTTATGGTGGTGTAGCTTTGGACTGAACGGCTAGTCCGATGTTGTTCAGGTCACACGACCTTGTTGGGCTATTGTATACTACAGGGAACAAGTCAAGAGTAATTGATGGACCAGTGAAAATTATATCGCAATGGGCTTGAATCTCCTTAAAGAGAGCGGAGTATCCACACCTCAGCCTGAATATTTATTTATTTTATTTTCAATTGTAATTTATTATATTTTCACCAATAATTTTAAGGAGAATTAATCATGGTTACAGTTGAAAAATGGGCGGAATCAAGGTGAGATCTCAACAAGCCATTTCATTTCAACAGCTTTCACTTTAGGAGATCAAAAGGTAAAGTAGTTTTTTACTTGCTCCACTCAAGATGAAAAGGTAAAATAATTTTTTACCTAATACTTTTTATTAATGTGTGATATATTTTCATGATTAGAAAATTTTAATGAATTCTCGAAATAGTGGGGGTAATGAAAGGAGAAAAATACTCATCATGAAAAATGTGATTTCTATATATTTAAGAATGCTTTAACAAGGAGTTATAAGTGCATCTATCATAAGTCTCAGAATAATTCACGTATTATTATTTGCATGTGATTTGATGATTTTTTACTCTAACATGGGTGTTATAACAAAAGCTACAAAAAAAAAAAAAAAAAACATGTTGAATTGCCATTTTGACCAACACTTGGGATGTTTAAATTCATAGATACATGCTCGAGGGTCAGAACAAATCTAGTTAGATTTGACACCAATTCAATAAACTGTTCCAGAATGTGTTATGTTTAAATTCATAAATACATGCTCGAGGGTCAGAACAAATCTAATTAGACTCGACACCAATTCAATAAACTTTTTCAGATCCACCACTCCGTCAGAATTTTTTATAGTTAAATTTACCACAACTTTAGAGTATGTGAAGTATGTCCTTGTTGATTCAAATCATCATTCTCCTTCCAAGCTAGAACAATTAGTCAGGGTGAGTTTTGATTATTTCACATCGTAACAGGATAAAACCAAACTAATTAAAACAAGTAGGAGTAATAAAAGTCCATTCTTATTGACCTATTAAAGAATTTGAAGAGTAGACAAAGCTTAACGACATTTCCTTTTTCCAAATAAGTTAGCCTAGATAATTAATGAATATCTAGTCAATGGTCCATGGAAGTTGGTCACAAGAACTTTCAGCTTTTATCAATTGTGTAAAACTGTTGGAAATGATTAATGGGAGTCGGATTTTATTGGTAATATTCTTTCTATGATTATAACCATAAGCATTCACGTTGTGCATTGAAGAATAGATCTAATTGCATCTACAGGTTGAGTAATAGGCGATTTTCATGTTACCTTCTTCTTTAAAATGATAAGTGGCGGACCAATTATCCATCTGAGTATTGAACCGTTTGCCACTAGCACTAGCAAATTTCTCAATTATAACAAAAATATTACTTCTTTTTTTCCGGTAAAGAACATATTATTGTAAAGTGCAGTGGGTCATCTGTTAAATGAACAAATGATTTACAACTCATACTAGACGCTAAAAAGAGACAACTAGCCAATGGATCCTGGCTTGATGGCCTTTCACACTAATTTATTTCTTATGTTGTTTATTAGGGAAGCACATGAGTGCAGCTTCCACCCTAAATAACGCAAAATTGAAGTTACTTGAAAGTGAAATAAATACGTTGACTTGGATGATCTTTATTTATTGTTGAAGTATGAATTCTTTATTAAGTTCATAGTGGCTCGAATGACTTCATCACCATCAATTTTCCCGCAAAATGCTCCAAACAAGCTCTAACATTTTTTCCTGTAAAATGCAAATGTTCTTCCTCATTTTTTTCATCCTAATCAGCCCATCTTTCCAAGAAAATTTACTATTTTCAAGCGCAGAACAGTCCGTATTGCTAAAATTGAAACAACACTGGAGGGATTCGGAGTTCTCACTACTAAAAAAACAGTGAAATTCGATCAAAATTTTCGACCACACTAGGTCGAAAAAGGCCAATTTTCGACCAAAATTTCGACCACAAGGCATGGTCGCTAACAGCTAGGGCGAATTTTTTTTCGACCTCACGCGGTCGAAATAATTTTTCGACCACCTGAGGTCGAAAAAAGTTATTTTTTATTTAAATATTAATAAAAAAATTCGACCGCGGGCGGTCGATTTTTTTTTTTTTTTTATATAAATATTTTTTTAAAGTTTTCGACCTCTTGTGGTCGAAAAATGAAAGAATATTAAAAAAAAAAAAAAAAAAATCAGAATTTCAACCACATGAGGTCGAAATTTAGCAATATTGTTGCCAGATTTCGACCTCATGAGGCCGAAAATTATCAATATCTGGGTTGATTTTCGACCTAATGCGGTCAAAAATCTGGAAAAAAATTTCCAGCATTCAGCTGCCCACCAACCAATCTCATTCATCAACCAAATCAACAATGCAATTCATCAACACATCCAATTCATCAAAGTACTTCTACAATCATAAACTACAACATTCTACAATCAAATTCAACCTCAAATTCCAATTTAAAGTACTTCTAATTCAAATTACAACTACATTGAAACACTTAAACAACCATAAACTACATTCTACAATTAAATTCACCTTCAAAGTACTTATAATTCGAATTAAAACTACATTCAAACACTTATCAATTGTAGTTACAGTACCCCTGCTTATCCTCGGTGGTATCACTTGTAATCTTTTAGGCCACTTTTTCAATTGTCCACCAGCCACCTCTTCTTCACTTGAAACTTCAGGTAAGGAGTTAAGCAAGTCTCAATCTTTGTATACCTGAAAACATCAAAAAGCCACAAAGTTATCACTGGATAGAAAAATCAGACTATAATAAAAATGTGACAATAAGTTGAAGGATCACAAACCAGGCTATATCAGGATCTTGGGCAGGGCACATTGGTGGATTTTTTACCCTCTTTTACAGCAGCCCATCAGCCAGTCACACTCATCAACCAAATCAACAATGCAACTCATCAACACGTCCAATTCATCAAAGTACTTCTACAATCATAAACTTCACATCCTAATTGAATCAGCTCTAATAAAGAAGTATCGAAGGATGTCAAACAAAATGGAAAGAGAAAAGAAAACGCAAAATACTCACTGCTTTCTCAAAAGGGACAGCCCATTTGTGTCATGCAAAAAAAAAAAAACATCTCCAACTACACAAAGTACCTAAAAATAAGCAGAATGTTAAATTCCACATAATCTCAGTGGCTAATGCATGAAACAACAGAAGAAAAACATTCCAGAACAAAGGTGAACAACAGAGAAAGGAAAATGAAATCACTTCACGCTATTAATTTTGAAGGTAGAATATTGTACACGGGCTGGACTCTGGAGCAATAAGAACTGAGTGATATTCTAATTGCCAAGTTTCAGAAACTAAATGGTTTTTTGAGAAGTCTTAAAAACATACGAGAAGGTGTCTTTGCCATTATGGAGTGTGATATTCATACCAAGATTCAACTTAGTAATAGCGTAAATAAAATGTGCATGTAGCAGTTAACAGTACTAATGATTAACTGATAGAATTCTGGAATTTAATAACAAGGAAAACAACAACCTTGGAATGTAGACAGTAGACATCGGTTACATTTCACATGGTCTAATCTGCTTGGTTCTAATTTAATCAAACAATGCATAGTAAACTTACATTGCACCATTCACCAGAAAAGGAGAAATCTTTTAAAAATGAGGCTCCATCTGAAGGACAAAGTACTGTCATGATACATCCCTGCTTCTTTAATCCATGCATCTATTAGATTAAAGATGAACAACCATAATCTAAATTGAGCTCTTCAAACACAGCTTGTAGGATTTTTAAAAAAAATGTACTTAAGGACCAATAGTGTAACATTTAGGGGGAAAAAGGAACATCGCGCATCTCAAGGACAAAGCATTTCATTAACTTCTAAAATGCTTAGATCTACCAAAAAATAGCCTTTCTTCTATGGCAGCTTGAAGGCCTAAGAGTAGATCTAGTGAAGACACTAACAAAGACAGTCTTGAAATACCAAAGTCACAACTCAAATCGCAGCGTATAAAACAAATGCAAATCATTAGAAATCAGACTCTAGTGTATAAATTATGTAAAGAGTAATTCCCCATTAAGCCTCATCATAATCATGTAATCAGAAGAAACTTGACAAGACCTACAAGTTCAACTAATACCAATTTTTCAACATAACTCATGGATCACAAAGCATAAAACCAGATCGCCAGGACATCCAAATTGTGTTAATTTGCTTGACCATTCAGTAGAAACCAATATCAAATATAAACCTCGCGATAAAACAAATATGTATCATCAGAGTTGACAGGCTGATCCAAGAGTTAAAACCAATAGATACAGAGTACCACAACATCTATTCTTTCCAAAATTACTATAAATTAGCATGCAAACAAAAAGAAGAATTAACCTAAATAGCCATCCACACACTTAACTAAAACTAGCCTATAGATGTATAATATATGTATAATCCACGTATAATATGTGTATAACCGGGTAGTGTAAAATCTATGAATACCGGCTAGGAAAAGTAAACAGTGAATCCGGCCGACTAATTGTGTAAAGATGTGCACATATCACAATGCAACAAAAATTAGCTTGGAAACAAAACTATTAGGATCACTATAAGAATAAAAATGGCATCAAAGAAACACCAATTTCAGTGCAGATCTAGCCTCTAAACCAATTCAGAATCACCATGCAGATTAAACAAATGACAATAAAAATACAATCTTCATAACAGAGATACATCAAAATTTTACCTGAGCTGCAACAAGTCCACTATTATGAGCCATATCACAAAGCAAAAGAGCCCCACATTTATCAGCAACTTCTCTAAACCTTTTATAATCCCAATCCCTTGGGGCACTACCACCACAAATAATCAATTTAGGTCTAAAATCCAATGCTTTCTCTTCCAATCTATCGTAATCAATATATCCAGTTGTCGAATCCAACTTATAAGGTAAACTCTCAAAGTAAATTGAAGTAGCCGATATTTTTTTCCCACCAGATGTATAATAACCATGTGTTAAATGCCCACCAGATGGTAAATCCAAACCCATAATCCTATTATGTGGGTTTAATACTAATAATGATAGAAATAAGATTGAAAAAAAGTGGCAAAAAAATGACTCACCTTTAGTACTGGGGGCGGACAGCAAGGGCGCGACGGAGGTAGGACAGTGGTGGGGATGGGGCATCAGTGGCGGGGAGGGGTGTGGTGGGGATGGAGCGTCGGCGGCGGGGTAGGGGTGTGGTGGGGGTGGGAGTTTTAATATCATTAGGGTTTTAATTTGGTGCTGTTGGAGGAGAGAATGGCCCGATTGAGGTTTGGAGGAGTGTATTAAATTTGTGAACTTCATTATTTCGACCGCGTGCGGTCGAAATATTTTATTTTATTTTTAATTAATTGTTTTATTTGTATAATTTAATTTTTAAAAATGTTTTTTCTCATTTATTATTTGTACAAAAATATGTTTCGACCTCATGCGGTCGAAATTTTTTGAAATCCAAAAAAAAAAAAAAATCTGATAATTTCGACCTCATGTGGTCAATTTTTTTTCCACCAAAAAGTGAGGTCGAAATTATTTGGTCAAAAAAACTTCTTTTTTTAGTAGTGGATCTCCGGTCATGGAATTTAAATTCTTCAGCATGCAATTGGTCAGGAGTTTCATGCATGAATGACAGGATACTGACAGAGCTACATCTTGGAGGAAAGAAAATTGGTGGAACAATTCCATCAACAATATTATGTCAGCTCAAGAACCTTACCTTTATTGATCTCTCCAACAACAACATTTTAGGAACTATACCAGTAAATATGCATTACTACGACATGTTGTTTGAGTAACTCAATCTTCTTATTTTTATAGATGAAAAAATTATTAAGCATTATTCATTTATTAAGGAATTATGAGGATCAACTGTGTTAATTAAGAAATTTGGCACATAATTTGTGTAAAAACTGTTAAGCGAGCCCTGAGCGTTGAGCGTTAGGCGTTAGGCGTGTTTTAGGGCGTACAGTCGGGCGCTTAAGGCATAAGCCTCACAGAACTTAGCCCCACACAGAGAGCTTTGATGCATTTCGCCAGTGCCCCGCCCTAGGGTGAGTCTCAAGGCGCTTTCCAAAGCTGCCTTTTAAAACACTGGTTACAACAACAAAAGGAAAGGGGGCCTTACAGCCAACTAGCCCTTCCACCTCTTTCCAGAATGGGAGATACCATTCAACTTAACTAACAGAACTAGACTTCCTACAAGATTATCCCCACGTATCATGAGAAGGCTTTACAAAAAATTACATTAACAAATAAATATGACAGTTTCCTTAGTATTGGTGAAGTTGAATGTTGAGAAAGCATTGACTATTACTATATACATCGCTGGAAGAAATCGTTACAACACGACTTTCTCATTCTGTTAAAAAAAAAAAAAAAAAACTATGTAAGACTATACATTCTATACTCTCAAAATATGGGGTCTCTAAAGCTTTGAAGAATGTTGCAGACCTCCTTCATTGACGGCCTACCAGATGGTGATGCTCCAGTACACATCAGTCCGAGTTTAAAAACACCTCTCATTTGTTCCAAATTACTTGTTTCCATGACTTCTTCATTGAGGGCCTCGGAATTCCCCTCTCTGTGACACTTTTGAGCCCATTGTGCTAGATTCATTTGGTCCTCTCTGAGAATGGGTTCTCTCCCTGTTGTCAATTCTAATAGCACCACTCCGAAGCTATAGATATCAGTCTTTACATTCACTTTGAATGTCGAGGCATACTCTGTTAACCAAATATTAAATTAATATATTAGAATTGGATAACTTCATTTAAAAAATTTCAAGAGGTGAAAATAGAGACTTGAACTGTAATGCACCTGGTGCAATGTAACCAAAAGTTCCAGCAATAGCAGAAGCTGTCTCAGGATTGTCATCCTGCCTGGCTAGTATTTTTGCTAGTCCGAAATCTGCTATTGTTGCATTGAATTCTGAGTCCAGAAGGATATTGCTGGACTTAATGTCTCTATGAATGATGGTTCGAGTACAATCATGGTGCATATAGCATAGTCCTTGAGCTGCAGTAGTGGCTATTTTTAATCTCTTTTGTCAATCCAGGGCCGGGGTACTAATTTGACCTGATGATATTGCTCTTTTCTTTCTGTGAAGCCATTTGTCCAGGCTTTGTTTCTCAAAGTATTCATAGACTAGAAGGTTTCTATCTGCACTCGAGATGAAACAGATGAGCTTGACAATGTTGTTGTGTCGAATGCTGCCAAGTGTTCTAACTTCTGCCAGGAACTCCTTTTTGGGGTCTTCCACCTGATATTTTCCCATTCCCTATGCTTTTAACAGCATAAGTTTCACCTGTTTGGTCGATCACAACTCAATAGACCTTACCTGATCCTCCATTTCCTATTATGTTTTCGTCTTTCAAGCTAGATAAGATGTCCTCTTTAGTCACCTTCAACTTTTGAAATGAAATGACGAACTTCAATTCATCTTTGACATTCTGCTTTTTTTTTTTTCCACCAATGATTTCTGACCCTGTAAAAGATCCATGTTAACTGTATAGCTACACCAACTCCTACAATAGGAATAATGACAATCAAGTGTTTTGGTGTCGAAATTTTTTGAACGTCATCATCACCAGAGGAGCAGCTTGGTAGGCCAGGGATGGATGTAGAGCAAAGATTGGACTCGTCAAAGCAATTCTCAAAATGTGTTAGCTTCACAAATTCAGCAGAAATTCTCCCTGAGAATTTGTTGGAACAAAGCCTTAAAGTTGTTTACCCCGAAATTGGGAAACCAATTGAATTTGTACGCGGGTATAGAATATGTGCTTGGATCTTGATATATATATTTGATAGCGGAAAATAAGCGTGTGAGTATTTGGTAATAAAACGGCTAGTAACGGTGATTTGCTTAATTTTCTACGGACATGAACGTTTAGAAACCATGTTGAATACTTAATGGAAGAAACACAACGTAAATGGAAACAAACGGCCTTGGCCGGATCAGATATTGAGAGAGAGATTGCATATATATTTTTCTATTACAAGTGTTCTTGGAAAATGAAGAAGCCAACCCCCTTAAAGGAAGGGGACATGCCCTATTTATAGTGACACTCCCATGGTTCTCATACAATATGAGTTAATAAAATAATAATAAAAAGGACTGCTCTGCACGGATTTGGTGGGATTAGACTGACGGCGCCGTCTGACACACGCATGGTAGGTAGTTGACCATGACTGGACGTTACTGGCGCGTGACCCGTCTGCAACGGCCACACGGACAAACGGTCACTCGGGCTAACGGTCATGCGGACCAACGGCCATGAAAGCCCGAGTCCTCGGGCTTGGCCGTTTCAACGATGCAGAGGGCAGATCAGTCGGTGCCCTTGCTCAGCTTCGGCCCAGGCACTGTTTCGGTCAAGGGCGAGTAGCCTCGGGCGTACCATTGTTCCTTCCTCCGGTTCCCGTTCCACCGGTTTGGCTCACATCCGGTTTTTACCGTATACAAAAGTAGTTCTAGTCCAAAGATGTTCTGTACTTTCTGAAATGTCTCCTGATAACTGATTATACGACAAATCCAAAGCATCCAATCCAGGTAAATCTCCAAGTCCCTTTGGTATAGAACCAGTCAATTGGTTATGAGAAAGATCCATATCATGCAAACTAAACAAGTCCATTGCATTAGGTATTACACCTGATAAGTAGTTGTAACTTAGCAACAAGTGACGCAATTGGTGCAATTGGAACAGCTTGCTTGTAATTGAACCACTTAGAGAATTATGTGACAGGTCCAGTTTCTCAAGATTTTTAAAGTTCCTAATATCTTCTGGTATCGAACCATTCAGGTAGTTCTCAGAGAGATTAAGATTTTGCAGTTGGTATGCTTGTATTTGTTTTGGCATCTCACCAGACAACATGTTACCATTAAGATGTAAATTGAGTAATTGTTTCATCCCGAACAACTCATCTGGAATCCTGTCTCTCAAAGAATTATGGGACAAATCCAAATGTTGTAGCTTTAAACAATCTTTCAGGCTTCCTGGTATAGTTCCTGATATGTTGTTGTTAGAGAGATCAATCAAGGTAAGGTTCTTGAGCTGACATATTCTTGATGGAATTGTTCCAGTAAAGTTCTTTTCTCCAAGATTTAGCTCTGTCACTCTGTCATTGATGCATGAAACTCCTGACCAATTGCATGCTGAAGAATTCAAATCCCATGACCGGAGGAACTCCGAATTGCTCTAGTGCTGCTTCAAGCTTAGTAATATGGACTGTTCCGTGCTCGAAAATTGCAAGGTTTCTTGGAAAGACATGCTAATTAGGAAAAAGAAAACGAGGAAGAAGATTTGCATATTAAGCAAAAAAGAGATAGAGCTTGCTTGGAGCATATTGATGCTTCCTAGTGTTAGTTTTCATTTGGTAATGAAGTCGGTTAACTCATATCTCAACAATACAAATAATCATTCAAGTCAACGTCTCTTTCAAGAATTAAAATTTGTGCGTAGGACGATCAAGCGCGAATAATTTGCCAGCTGTCTCCTTTTGACCAAGTCCAGCTAGTAATTTAACATATGTTGTAAATCATTAGTTCATTTCATAAACGGAAAAAGGGCCAAATATTCCCTGGTACTATCGGAAAAAGGCTATATATAACTCTCATTATACTTTGAGTCCAAATATACCCCTTTTTCATTAAAGTTGTTTAAGGTGGACATCTAATCCTACGTGGCACTGACATTTGATGAGGTGGATGCCACATGACATGCCACCTTAGCACCCCTAACCCATTTTACCCTCCTCTCTATTTATTCTTTCACTACTAAAATTTTCTTCCTCTCCACCACCATCACCATCACTAATTTGCAGATTTGGTGAAATAGAGATTTACGTTGATTTACACATACTGATTTACGTTGTGCTTCCTATGAGTCTTTAAATCAGAAAAGTCGAGCCTTTTGTTCAAAGAATCAAGGGAAATGGAATTATACGCATAAAAGCACAAAGGTTGCTTCTTATGATAAATTTCCAATCCAATCCAAACCTAACCTTATTTTGTTTTTCTTGGCTGCCAGCTATGATCTTTCTCATTTCCAAGAGAAAAATCTCATGTAAATACAGAAAGAAAAAAGAAAAAGAAAAAGAAAAAGGAATCAGTTATACAGAGAGCGACACTATTATTCCATTTATTTTGGGATTAAAGATATAAAAGGAAGTCTGTTGAATAAAATGGACGATATTTTGTTATCATATAATCTAATTTACTCATGAAAACAAATTAACAGAAAAATTTGTTAAGTGGTCCACATGGTAAGGTTGAACAATTGTTAAGTATTCCACACTGCATATCAATTGACTTTGCTGCCTTGATGGCTTATAATTCTTGATGTATGTCTGAACTCTAACGGGGGTTTGCACATGCGTGATCAGGGTCTATTTAGATACAGAGATGTTCGTGGTGGCGGTAATGGCGGTAATGGTGGCAATGGTGGTGGAAGGGAAAGGAAAATTTAGTGGTGGAAGAATAAATAGAGGACAGGGATAAAATGGGTTAAGGATGCTGAGGTGGCATGCTACGTGACATCCATCTCATCAAATGACAGTGCCACGTAGGATTAGATGTTTACCTTGAACAACTTTAACGGAAGGGTATATTTGAACCAATAGTATAACAGCAAGGGTATATTTGAACCCAAAGTATAACGAGGGGTATATTTGGCCCTTTTCCGATAGTACAGGGATATATTCGGTCCTTTTCCGTCTCATAAAATGGCCAAGTACATCTTAAATATAACATTCCCTCCCCTCGCAACTATTAGTTGTTTTGACGAGTTTTTTTTATTTTTTTATTTTTTTTGTATCTGCCTTTATAGTTCTAATTAGTGAAGTACTAATTAAGTGAGACGTCTAAAAATAGATGAAGAGTTAGTCTAGATAAATAATTTTATGATTAAGGTTATTGAATTTCTTTCTTAAGGATTTTTTTGTGCAAAAAACCTTAAATGTATCTTGTGCCATGTTATCTTCTATTATATTCGCATCTGATTTGTTAGCAATTTTCTAATCCTACTGAAGCTAAGAATAAAAGTTGCACCTTCTGTTGGTTAATACTTGTGTGCACAAGCATTTCACACTTGCACAAAAGATGTAGTGTAGAGGTAGCTAAAAATTAGTCTAGTATTTCGTGAAAGTTGTATTTGTTGAGTCCCACATCAATAGTAGAATGAGGAAGTGTTTGAATATGTTTGGAGAAGTGTTTGAATATGTTTGAAGCATGGGCGGAGCCACCTTCGGTTAAGGGTGGTCAGGTGCACATCTTTCGTCGGAAAATTAAGCGGTGTACATAGGTTAAATGTTAGCTATTATGAGTATATATTTAATTTTGCACACCCTTAATATAAGTGAGAAAAAAATTTGCACACCCTTCGCCAAATTCCTGGCTCCGCCACTGGTTTGGAGAAGTGTTTGAATATATTTGGAGAGTCCCACATCAATGAAGAAGTGTTTGAATATGTTTGGATAGGTCTCTAGAGCTTTCTTGAACTTGGGGTTATGTTTAAAATGATTAAAATGAAGAGGGGTCGTCATACTTAAAATCAGAAAAATTCCACCGACATTGGAAAATACTGGTCGTATAACATTATACGGCCAACTTTCTGGCCATATAACATTATATGATCCGTATAATTGGTCGTATAATTCCACCTCAAATTTTTGCTTCTCTATAAATTTTTAGAATCCTTAAATACGATCCATATCTCAAAATACAGACCATATTCCAATTATACGGCCCATATCCTATATTTTCCATAAACAACTTTTGATGAACCTTTTTGCTTTGTTTCACTTATTCTCCATTCCTTCTGTAACTTACCAAACATGAACTTAAACACTTATAAGCATAAGTTAAGCCTATCCAACCTCATATACCTTCGAAGACAAATCCGGTGTCCAAAACTAAGATAACTTACATACGACGATTCTAAATGTATAGAACCACAAGGTATAACATTCGTCCTCGAATGTTAACTTCCAGAAATTGTATAAAATTTTTGGCAAAGTCTCCCCTATAACAATACCACTACCAACCTGCCACACAGCAACCCAAACCATACAATTCCACACAGGGCCACAACAAACAATAACAAAAATGGCCCCACACGACCAATAAAAATAGCTGATAAATAATACATACCTGAAGACAATTGTGCTGTACTCTGCATCTGCTCTGAAGCCGAAAGCAAATGAGGATATCTAAACTTCATATCTTCCTCAGCTTCCCAAGTCATCTCCTCCACATTCTTGTTCCTCCAAAGAACTTTAACTGAAGCTACATCTTTAGTCCTTAATCTCCGAACCTGTCTATCTAGAATGGCAATGGGAACCTCTTTATATGATAGTTGCTCGGTGACCTGAACATTATCAACATGTAAGATTCTGGAAGGGTCTCCAATACACTTACGAAACATCAATACATGGAAGACTGGATGGGCTGACTCTAAGTCCAATGGTAAGTCTAATTCATAGGCCACCTGGCCCACTCTACGTATAATCCTGTAAGGTCTAATATATCGAGGACTAAGTTTACCCTTCTTACCAAATCTCATAACGCCTTTCATAGGCGACACCTTCAAGAATACCCAGTCATAAACTTTGAACTCTAAGTCTCGTCGCCGATTATCTGCATAATACTTCTGATGACTCTGAGCTACCAACAATCGATCCTGAATAAGCTTGATCTTTTCCACTGCTTGTTTGATCAGATATGGCCCTACTAACTTAGTCTCCCCCACTTCGAACCATCTAATAAGTAACCTACACTTTCGCCCATATAAAGCTTCATACGGGGCCATCTGGATACTGGAATGATAACTGTTATTGTACGGGAACTCAAAGCGGTAAGTGATCATCCCAACTACCTCTAAAGTCTATCACACATGCCCATAACATATCCTCGAGGGTATGAAATGTTGTTCTAAGACTCACCGAAGTTCCCAAACCCTTCTGGAAAGATTCCAGAAGTTGGTTGTAAAATGCGCACCCCTTTCGGAGATGATAGATACCAAAACACCATGAAGTCTTATTATCTCCTTAATGTAGAGCTTTGCATAATCCTCGACTGAGTAAGTAGTCCTGACAGGTAGAAAATGGGCTGATTTTGTAAGTCTATCAACAATTACCCATATGGAATCAAACTTACGCTGAGAACGGGGCAAGCCTGTAATGAAATCCATATTAATTACTTCCCATTTTCACGTCGGAATCTCACTAGCTTGCAATAATCCACCGGGCTTTTGATGCTCAATCTTTACCTATTCACAGTTCGAACATTGGGCTACAAACTCTGCTATGTCTTTCTTCATTACGTCCCACCAGTAAACTTCTTTAATATCATGATACATCTTCGTCGTCCCTGGATGAATAGAATAACAGGAGTAATGAACCTCTCCCAAAATTTGACGACGTAACCCTGCAACATCAGGGACACACAGTCTGCCTCGATATCTGAGAATTCCATCTGCAGAAATCTCAAATAATGACTGTTACGCCCTATTTTGAACGGGTCCAATATAATTTGCAACTTCACGGTTCTTCTAAATGGTTTTAAAAGGGTTAGATTCGCCACCTAATTTTTAAGGAAAAATAGGAAACCTATATGTATTTGTGTGTCTACTCCATTTTTAGTCCACGAAATATGTGAGATTCTAGATAAGGGTTTTATTTACCCCGAGGGAAAGGTATTAAGCATCCCTCAGAGCCTGCCCGAAGACAGTCCTTAGACTTAGTTTAACTAAACACTAGAGGGGGATTATCTATCTGTTTATCATTATTATTACCTGTTTTCAAAATGTTAAGACTTCATGAAAGGCTACACTAGGTGATAATATACTAAGTATATACAGTGTATAAAATGTATTTATATCAAGTTTCAAGTATTCATAAAGAATTTATAGTAAAAAAGAATATATAAAAGAGTATAAAGAGAATGTACCTCATAAGTATAAAAGTATATCTCTTAGTACAAAGAGTCTATATATATGTTAGTGTAAAGAATGTATAAACTGTATTAAGAATATATAAAAAAAAATGTAAGACTATGTAAAAATAAATATATCAAGGATATAAAGAATGTGCGTCTATGTAATGTGCATCTATGTATATTAAAAGAATTTATGTATATTAAACATATAAAGAACATATTTCAAGTGTAAAAGAGTGTACGTCAAACCTAAAATGTATAAAGAATTGTATAACTAGGTATATTAGTGCATAAAGGATGTAAAAATAATTTATGAATATTCATTGGTGTAAAGATTTTATATAACGAAATTATTCAAAAAAGTGAAATTTACTTGACTTGTTTCTACTGTTTAGTTAAAAAGAGTGTTTGTTTAATGAATATCTTATCAAAACAATAAGGAACAACGCTACTAAAAAGTTTTGGTAAAAATAAGCATAAAGAATTACGTATAAAAAAATGAGTGAAAAGATATAGTGCCTTCAAAAGAATAAAAGATCTGTAAATGGATGACCTAGAACTACCTAGCATCAAAAAGTGGATTTAACTTAATTAAAATATGTATTAGTGTACACGAAATAATATAAAATGTAAGTTGTATTAAGAGTGTATAAAGAATATAAAATAAAGGATGGACTAGTATGTTTGCCTAATCATCAAAAGTGTGAATTTATTTAACAAAGCATTTATACCAAGTCAATTTAATCTAGTTATGAAAGTATTGACGACCTAAGTCTTGCCTAAAGTGAATGACAATTTTAAGTTTAACAAACAAGGCGACAAGTAAATAAATATATCAACCTGTCATTCCAAAAAATAAAGTTTCCACTATACTATGAGTCTATGTTTTGTACAGTTATAAAAAAAATGCGAAAAGTAAATACAAACAATGATTCGATGAAGTATTCGGGTTCCTTCCGAGTGTCGTCTTCGGGATGTATCTCCGGGTACCTGTATAAACACTTAGTAAAAATGTTAGTAAGAGAATAAATAACTATCGGATGAATTAAAGAAATAATGAATAAACTTAAAATAAATAAAACCCCGTCTTTTGTACATGGGAGGCCTTGAAAATCGACGGAAATTTCTTCATCAGTCATTTGGGTTTAGTGTTCGCCCAAATGAATTTAAATAAACGCGATAAGAAGGATAAAAGTGTCAACAACATTTCCGTTGGCCGTTGGAATAGACTTTCCGAGCACAACACAAACATTATGTAGTAAAATAAATGTGTAGAATCAGTCCACAAAGCGATAAATTGTTAATACGAAAAAAAAAATAGTCCAAAATATTAACAGGTGCAACAAAAAGTTAACCAAACGAGCAGTATCTACTTTGGCCAAAATAGTCTATTGGAGACAAATCAAAATCGCATGAAATCAGTCCAAAAACAATGCTAACCAGTAGCTCAAGCACACACATAATTGTACAAGAACACAGATAACAAATGGAGTTAAAATAATAAAAATGGGGTAAAAACCAAAGAACAACAAATGAACAATAGACGACCACTGAATGTCGTTGGAGCTCCAAAACTCCGAGCAAGAGAAGGTGCCGGAGTTCGAATTCCTCCGGCCGGATCTGAAAAAATCTCGAAGCAACAATGGTGTCTCCGGAGCAATAGTTTCGCCGGAGTTTCTGAAAACGAGCAAGACAAATAATAAAAAAAAATCGAAAAGAATGTTGTTGGTGGTTGCTGTTTGGAGGTTGTTGGTCGCATTTGGTTGCTGGTTCATTAGTGTCGAACTCCGGCAGCGTGATTTAGCCGGAGAAGACAAAGAGCTATAGAGGGGA